>NC_064621.1:532897442-533200472 GCF_023898315.1 Schistocerca nitens | reverse complement strand
TGACCATAAGGAAACGGTGGACCTTGGCAGCTGACGGCCCAGCGGCCCTCTCTGACTGTTAGTGGTGGTGTGGCCCAAATCAGCTCCTACAACTAGCGTACTAACACAGACTGGTGATCATATAGTTTGTGGCCATGGAAAGGAGACTCTCCATAGCATGTTTTCTGTTGAAATAATTATGCAATAATTGTTGTTATCCTATTCCCATCATTTGTTTAAGAGTAGCTCACGTGGTCTTAACATTGGAACAATTCAGATTCAAACTTAGGAATTGTTTAAACTGTTATCTCAGAGGGTAGGATAGACTTTTAATCTTAAGACAGCTGTTTCAATAGTTGCAGTAGTGCATGCATGTGTGGGCTACAGGTCATTTTATATGTCCCCTTCACTTTAAAATGAGCTGTCACTGTAGAATTGTCTCAAATAACATATTAACTATGGGGATTGCAACTACTACATTAGATTTTAAATTTCCTGCGAAATTATACTTAACATAAGTGATTTGTTGCATTCTAAATTTAAGGCCCAATGTCTGTGGGGGCACCTGAGTTGTGCACTTGGCAATATGGCCCAGTACTGACATCAGTCAAGCAATGGGCAAGGTGCTGTGGATACATAGCTGATGTCTATTGTCATTTGACCATAAGGAAACGGTGGACCTTGGCAGCTGACGGCCCAGCGGCCCTCTCTGACTGTTAGTGGTGGTGTGGCCCAAATCAGCTCCTACAACTAGCGTACTAACACAGACTGGAGATCATATAGTTTGTGGCCATGGAAAGGAGACTCTCCATAGCATGTTTTCTGTTGAAATAATTATGCAATAATTGTTGTTATCCTATTCCCATCATTTGTTTAAGAGTAGCTCAGGTGGTCTTAACATTGGAACAATTCAGATTCAAACTTAGGAATTGTTTAAACTGTTATCTCAGAGGGTAGGATAGACTTTTAATCTTAAGACAGCTGTTTCAATAGTTGCAGTAGTGCATGCATGTGTGGGCTACAGGTCATTTTATATGTCCCCTTCACTTTAAAATGAGCTGTCACTGTAGAATTGTCTCAAATAACATATTAACTATGGGGATTGCAACTACTACATTAGATTTTAAATTTCCTGCGAAATTATACTTAACATAAGTGATTTGTTGCATTCTAAATTTAAGGCCCAATGTCTGCGGGGGCACCTGAGTTGTGCACTTGGCAATATGGCCCAGTACTGACATCAGTCAAGCAATGGGCAAGGTGCTGTGGATACATAGCTGATGTCTATTGTCATTTGACCATAAGGAAACGGTGGACCTTGGCAGCTGACGGCCCAGCGGCCCTCTCTGACTGTTAGTGGTGGTGTGGCCCAAATCAGCTCCTACAACTAGCGTACTAACACAGACTGGTGATCATATAGTTTGTGGCCATGGAAAGGAGACTCTCCATAGCATGTTTTCTGTTGAAATAATTATGCAATAATTGTTGTTATCCTATTCCCATCATTTGTTTAAGAGTAGCTCAGGTGGTCTTAACATTGGAACAATTCAGATTCAAACTTAGGAATTGTTTAAACTGTTATCTCAGAGGGTAGGATAGACTTTTAATCTTAAGACAGCTGTTTCAATAGTTGCAGTAGTGCATGCATGTGTGGGCTACAGGTCATTTTATATGTCCCCTTCACTTTAAAATGAGCTGTCACTGTAGAATTGTCAAAAATAACATATTAACTATGGGGATTGCAACTACTACATTAGATTTTAAATTTCCTGCGAAATTATACTTAACATAAGTGATTTGTTGCATTCTAAATTTAAGGCCCAATGTCTGTGGGGGCACCTGAGTTGTGCACTTGGCAATATGGCCCAGTACTGACATCAGTCAAGCAATGGGCAAGGTGCTGTGGATACATAGCTGATGTCTATTGTCATTTGACCATAAGGAAACGGTGGACCTTGGCAGCTGACGGCCCAGCGGCCCTCTCTGACTGTTAGTGGTGGTGTGGCCCAAATCAGCTCCTACAACTAGCGTACTAACACAGACTGGAGATCATATAGTTTGTGGCCATGGAAAGGAGACTCTCCATAGCATGTTTTCTGTTGAAATAATTATGCAATAATTGTTGTTATCCTATTCCCATCATTTGTTTAAGAGTAGCTCAGGTGGTCTTAACATTGGAACAATTCAGATTCAAACTTAGGAATTGTTTAAACTGTTATCTCAGAGGGTAGGATAGACTTTTAATCTTAAGACAGCTGTTTCAATAGTTGCAGTAGTGCATGCATGTGTGGGCTACAGGTCATTTTATATGTCCCCTTCACTTTAAAATGAGCTGTCACTGTAGAATTGTCTCAAATAACATATTAACTATGGGGATTGCAACTACTACATTAGATTTTAAATTTCCTGCGAAATTATACTTAACATAAGTGATTTGTTGCATTCTAAATTTAAGGCCCAATGTCTGTGGGGGCACCTGAGTTGTGCACTTGGCAATATGGCCCAGTACTGACATCAGTCAAGCAATGGGCAAGGTGCTGTGGATACATAGCTGATGTCTATTGTCATTTGACCATAAGGAAACGGTGGACCTTGGCAGCTGACGGCCCAGCGGCCCTCTCTGACTGTTAGTGGTGGTGTGGCCCAAATCAGCTCCTACAACTAGCGTACTAACACAGACTGGAGATCATATAGTTTGTGGCCATGGAAAGGAGACTCTCCATAGCATGTTTTCTGTTGAAATAATTATGCAATAATTGTTGTTATCCTATTCCCATCATTTGTTTAAGAGTAGCTCAGGTGGTCTTAACATTGGAACAATTCAGATTCAAACTTAGGAATTGTTTAAACTGTTATCTCAGAGGGTAGGATAGACTTTTAATCTTAAGACAGCTGTTTCAATAGTTGCAGTAGTGCATGCATGTGTGGGCTACAGGTCATTTTATATGTCCCCTTCACTTTAAAATGAGCTGTCACTGTAGAATTGTCAAAAATAACATATTAACTATGGGGATTGCAACTACTACATTAGATTTTAAATTTCCTGCGAAATTATACTTAACATAAGTGATTTGTTGCATTCTAAATTTAAGGCCCAATGTCTGTGGGGGCACCTGAGTTGTGCACTTGGCAATATGGCCCAGTACTGACATCAGTCAAGCAATGGGCAAGGTGCTGTGGATACATAGCTGATGTCTATTGTCATTTGACCATAAGGAAACGGTGGACCTTGGCAGCTGACGGCCCAGCGGCCCTCTCTGACTGTTAGTGGTGGTGTGGCCCAAATCAGCTCCTACAACTAGCGTACTAACACAGACTGGAGATCATATAGTTTGTGGCCATGGAAAGGAGACTCTCCATAGCATGTTTTCTGTTGAAATAATTATGCAATAATTGTTGTTATCCTATTCCCATCATTTGTTTAAGAGTAGCTCAGGTGGTCTTAACATTGGAACAATTCAGATTCAAACTTAGGAATTGTTTAAACTGTTATCTCAGAGGGTAGGATAGACTTTTAATCTTAAGACAGCTGTTTCAATAGTTGCAGTAGTGCATGCATGTGTGGGCTACAGGTCATTTTATATGTCCCCTTCACTTTAAAATGAGCTGTCACTGTAGAATTGTCTCAAATAACATATTAACTATGGGGATTGCAACTACTACATTAGATTTTAAATTTCCTGCGAAATTATACTTAACATAAGTGATTTGTTGCATTCTAAATTTAAGGCCCAATGTCTGTGGGGGCACCTGAGTTGTGCACTTGGCAATATGGCCCAGTACTGACATCAGTCAAGCAATGGGCAAGGTGCTGTGGATACATAGCTGATGTCTATTGTCATTTGACCATAAGGAAACGGTGGACCTTGGCAGCTGACGGCCCAGCGGCCCTCTCTGACTGTTAGTGGTGGTGTGGCCCAAATCAGCTCCTACAACTAGCGTACTAACACAGACTGGTGATCATATAGTTTGTGGCCATGGAAAGGAGACTCTCCATAGCATGTTTTCTGTTGAAATAATTATGCAATAATTGTTGTTATCCTATTCCCATCATTTGTTTAAGAGTAGCTCAGGTGGTCTTAACATTGGAACAATTCAGATTCAAACTTAGGAATTGTTTAAACTGTTATCTCAGAGGGTAGGATAGACTTTTAATCTTAAGACAGCTGTTTCAATAGTTGCAGTAGTGCATGCATGTGTGGGCTACAGGTCATTTTATATGTCCCCTTCACTTTAAAATGAGCTGTCACTGTAGAATTGTCAAAAATAACATATTAACTATGGGGATTGCAACTACTACATTAGATTTTAAATTTCCTGCGAAATTATACTTAACATAAGTGATTTGTTGCATTCTAAATTTAAGGCCCAATGTCTGTGGGGGCACCTGAGTTGTGCACTTGGCAATATGGCCCAGTACTGACATCAGTCAAGCAATGGGCAAGGTGCTGTGGATACATAGCTGATGTCTATTGTCATTTGACCATAAGGAAACGGTGGACCTTGGCAGCTGACGGCCCAGCGGCCCTCTCTGACTGTTAGTGGTGGTGTGGCCCAAATCAGCTCCTACAACTAGCGTACTAACACAGACTGGAGATCATATAGTTTGTGGCCATGGAAAGGAGACTCTCCATAGCATGTTTTCTGTTGAAATAATTATGCAATAATTGTTGTTATCCTATTCCCATCATTTGTTTAAGAGTAGCTCAGGTGGTCTTAACATTGGAACAATTCAGATTCAAACTTAGGAATTGTTTAAACTGTTATCTCAGAGGGTAGGATAGACTTTTAATCTTAAGACAGCTGTTTCAATAGTTGCAGTAGTGCATGCATGTGTGGGCTACAGGTCATTTTATATGTCCCCTTCACTTTAAAATGAGCTGTCACTGTAGAATTGTCAAAAATAACATATTAACTATGGGGATTGCAACTACTACATTAGATTTTAAATTTCCTGCGAAATTATACTTAACATAAGTGATTTGTTGCATTCTAAATTTAAGGCCCAATGTCTGTGGGGGCACCTGAGTTGTGCACTTGGCAATATGGCCCAGTACTGACATCAGTCAAGCAATGGGCAAGGTGCTGTGGATACATAGCTGATGTCTATTGTCATTTGACCATAAGGAAACGGTGGACCTTGGCAGCTGACGGCCCAGCGGCCCTCTCTGACTGTTAGTGGTGGTGTGGCCCAAATCAGCTCCTACAACTAGCGTACTAACACAGACTGGAGATCATATAGTTTGTGGCCATGGAAAGGAGACTCTCCATAGCATGTTTTCTGTTGAAATAATTATGCAATAATTGTTGTTATCCTATTCCCATCATTTGTTTAAGAGTAGCTCAGGTGGTCTTAACATTGGAACAATTCAGATTCAAACTTAGGAATTGTTTAAACTGTTATCTCAGAGGGTAGGATAGACTTTTAATCTTAAGACAGCTGTTTCAATAGTTGCAGTAGTGCATGCATGTGTGGGCTACAGGTCATTTTATATGTCCCCTTCACTTTAAAATGAGCTGTCACTGTAGAATTGTCTCAAATAACATATTAACTATGGGGATTGCAACTACTACATTAGATTTTAAATTTCCTGCGAAATTATACTTAACATAAGTGATTTGTTGCATTCTAAATTTAAGGCCCAATGTCTGTGGGGGCACCTGAGTTGTGCACTTGGCAATATGGCCCAGTACTGACATCAGTCAAGCAATGGGCAAGGTGCTGTGGATACATAGCTGATGTCTATTGTCATTTGACCATAAGGAAACGGTGGACCTTGGCAGCTGACGGCCCAGCGGCCCTCTCTGACTGTTAGTGGTGGTGTGGCCCAAATCAGCTCCTACAACTAGCGTACTAACACAGACTGGTGATCATATAGTTTGTGGCCATGGAAAGGAGACTCTCCATAGCATGTTTTCTGTTGAAATAATTATGCAATAATTGTTGTTATCCTATTCCCATCATTTGTTTAAGAGTAGCTCAGGTGGTCTTAACATTGGAACAATTCAGATTCAAACTTAGGAATTGTTTAAACTGTTATCTCAGAGGGTAGGATAGACTTTTAATCTTAAGACAGCTGTTTCAATAGTTGCAGTAGTGCATGCATGTGTGGGCTACAGGTCATTTTATATGTCCCCTTCACTTTAAAATGAGCTGTCACTGTAGAATTGTCAAAAATAACATATTAACTATGGGGATTGCAACTACTACATTAGATTTTAAATTTCCTGCGAAATTATACTTAACATAAGTGATTTGTTGCATTCTAAATTTAAGGCCCAATGTCTGTGGGGGCACCTGAGTTGTGCACTTGGCAATATGGCCCAGTACTGACATCAGTCAAGCAATGGGCAAGGTGCTGTGGATACATAGCTGATGTCTATTGTCATTTGACCATAAGGAAACGGTGGACCTTGGCAGCTGACGGCCCAGCGGCCCTCTCTGACTGTTAGTGGTGGTGTGGCCCAAATCAGCTCCTACAACTAGCGTACTAACACAGACTGGAGATCATATAGTTTGTGGCCATGGAAAGGAGACTCTCCATAGCATGTTTTCTGTTGAAATAATTATGCAATAATTGTTGTTATCCTATTCCCATCATTTGTTTAAGAGTAGCTCAGGTGGTCTTAACATTGGAACAATTCAGATTCAAACTTAGGAATTGTTTAAACTGTTATCTCAGAGGGTAGGATAGACTTTTAATCTTAAGACAGCTGTTTCAATAGTTGCAGTAGTGCATGCATGTGTGGGCTACAGGTCATTTTATATGTCCCCTTCACTTTAAAATGAGCTGTCACTGTAGAATTGTCTCAAATAACATATTAACTATGGGGATTGCAACTACTACATTAGATTTTAAATTTCCTGCGAAATTATACTTAACATAAGTGATTTGTTGCATTCTAAATTTAAGGCCCAATGTCTGTGGGGGCACCTGAGTTGTGCACTTGGCAATATGGCCCAGTACTGACATCAGTCAAGCAATGGGCAAGGTGCTGTGGATACATAGCTGATGTCTATTGTCATTTGACCATAAGGAAACGGTGGACCTTGGCAGCTGACGGCCCAGCGGCCCTCTCTGACTGTTAGTGGTGGTGTGGCCCAAATCAGCTCCTACAACTAGCGTACTAACACAGACTGGTGATCATATAGTTTGTGGCCATGGAAAGGAGACTCTCCATAGCATGTTTTCTGTTGAAATAATTATGCAATAATTGTTGTTATCCTATTCCCATCATTTGTTTAAGAGTAGCTCAGGTGGTCTTAACATTGGAACAATTCAGATTCAAACTTAGGAATTGTTTAAACTGTTATCTCAGAGGGTAGGATAGACTTTTAATCTTAAGACAGCTGTTTCAATAGTTGCAGTAGTGCATGCATGTGTGGGCTACAGGTCATTTTATATGTCCCCTTCACTTTAAAATGAGCTGTCACTGTAGAATTGTCAAAAATAACATATTAACTATGGGGATTGCAACTACTACATTAGATTTTAAATTTCCTGCGAAATTATACTTAACATAAGTGATTTGTTGCATTCTAAATTTAAGGCCCAATGTCTGTGGGGGCACCTGAGTTGTGCACTTGGCAATATGGTCCAGTACTGACATCAGTCAAGCAATGGGCAAGGTGCTGTGGATACATAGCTGATGTCTATTGTCATTTGACCATAAGGAAACGGTGGACCTTGGCAGCTGACGGCCCAGCGGCCCTCTCTGACTGTTAGTGGTGGTGTGGCCCAAATCAGCTCCTACAACTAGCGTACTAACACAGACTGGTGATCATATAGTTTGTGGCCATGGAAAGGAGACTCTCCATAGCATGTTTTCTGTTGAAATAATTATGCAATAATTGTTGTTATCCTATTCCCATCATTTGTTTAAGAGTAGCTCAGGTGGTCTTAACATTGGAACAATTCAGATTCAAACTTAGGAATTGTTTAAACTGTTATCTCAGAGGGTAGGATAGACTTTTAATCTTAAGACAGCTGTTTCAATAGTTGCAGTAGTGCATGCATGTGTGGGCTACAGGTCATTTTATATGTCCCCTTCACTTTAAAATGAGCTGTCACTGTAGAATTGTCAAAAATAACATATTAACTATGGGGATTGCAACTACTACATTAGATTTTAAATTTCCTGCGAAATTATACTTAACATAAGTAATTTGTTGCATTCTAAATTTAAGGCCCAATGTCTGCGGGGGCACCTGAGTTGTGCACTTGGCAATATGGCCCAGTACTGACATCAGTCAAGCAATGGGCAAGGTGCTGTGGATACATAGCTGATGTCTATTGTCATTTGACCATAAGGAAACGGTGGACCTTGGCAGCTGACGGCCCAGCGGCCCTCTCTGACTGTTAGTGGTGGTGTGGCCCAAATCAGCTCCTACAACTAGCGTACTAACACAGACTGGTGATCATATAGTTTGTGGCCATGGAAAGGAGACTCTCCATAGCATGTTTTCTGTTGAAATAATTATGCAATAATTGTTGTTATCCTATTCCCATCATTTGTTTAAGAGTAGCTCAGGTGGTCTTAACATTGGAACAATTCAGATTCAAACTTAGGAATTGTTTAAACTGTTATCTCAGAGGGTAGGATAGACTTTTAATCTTAAGACAGCTGTTTCAATAGTTGCAGTAGTGCATGCATGTGTGGGCTACAGGTCATTTTATATGTCCCCTTCACTTTAAAATGAGCTGTCACTGTAGAATTGTCAAAAATAACATATTAACTATGGGGATTGCAACTACTACATTAGATTTTAAATTTCCTGCGAAATTATACTTAACATAAGTGATTTGTTGCATTCTAAATTTAAGGCCCAATGTCTGTGGGGGCACCTGAGTTGTGCACTTGGCAATATGGTCCAGTACTGACATCAGTCAAGCAATGGGCAAGGTGCTGTGGATACATAGCTGATGTCTATTGTCATTTGACCATAAGGAAACGGTGGACCTTGGCAGCTGACGGCCCAGCGGCCCTCTCTGACTGTTAGTGGTGGTGTGGCCCAAATCAGCTCCTACAACTAGCGTACTAACACAGACTGGTGATCATATAGTTTGTGGCCATGGAAAGGAGACTCTCCATAGCATGTTTTCTGTTGAAATAATTATGCAATAATTGTTGTTATCCTATTCCCATCATTTGTTTAAGAGTAGCTCAGGTGGTCTTAACATTGGAACAATTCAGATTCAAACTTAGGAATTGTTTAAACTGTTATCTCAGAGGGTAGGATAGACTTTTAATCTTAAGACAGCTGTTTCAATAGTTGCAGTAGTGCATGCATGTGTGGGCTACAGGTCATTTTATATGTCCCCTTCACTTTAAAATAAGCTGTCACTGTAGAATGGTCTCAAATAACATATTAACTATGGGGGTTGCAACTACTACATTAGATTTTAAATTTCCTGCGAAATTATACTTAACATAAGTGATTTGTTGCATTCTAAATTTAAGGCCCAATGTCTGCGGGGGCACCTGAGTTGTGCACTTGGCAATATGGCCCAGTACTGACATCAGTCAAGCAATGGGCAAGGTGCTGTGGATACATAGCTGATGTCTATTGTCATTTGACCATAAGGAAACGGTGGACCTTGGCAGCTGACGGCCCAGCGGCCCTCTCTGACTGTTAGTGGTGGTGTGGCCCAAATCAGCTCCTACAACTAGCGTACTAACACAGACTGGTGATCATATAGTTTGTGGCCATGGAAAGGAGACTCTCCATAGCATGTTTTCTGTTGAAATAATTATGCAATAATTGTTGTTATCCTATTCCCATCATTTGTTTAAGAGTAGCTCTGGTGGTCTTAACATTGGAACAATTCAGATTCAAACTTAGGAATTGTTTAAACTGTTATCTCAGAGGGTAGGATAGACTTTTAATCTTAAGACAGCTGTTTCAATAGTTGCAGTAGTGCATGCATGTGTGGGCTACAGGTCATTTTATATGTCCCCTTCACTTTAAAATGAGCTGTCACTGTAGAATTGTCAAAAATAACATATTAACTATGGGGATTGCAACTACTACATTAGATTTTAAATTTCCTGCGAAATTATACTTAACATAAGTGATTTGTTGCATTCTAAATTTAAGGCCCAATGTCTGTGGGGGCACCTGAGTTGTGCACTTGGCAATATGGTCCAGTACTGACATCAGTCAAGCAATGGGCAAGGTGCTGTGGATACATAGCTGATGTCTATTGTCATTTGACCATAAGGAAACGGTGGACCTTGGCAGCTGACGGCCCAGCGGCCCTCTCTGACTGTTAGTGGTGGTGTGGCCCAAATCAGCTCCTACAACTAGCGTACTAACACAGACTGGTGATCATATAGTTTGTGGCCATGGAAAGGAGACTCTCCATAGCATGTTTTCTGTTGAAATAATTATGCAATAATTGTTGTTATCCTATTCCCATCATTTGTTTAAGAGTAGCTCAGGTGGTCTTAACATTGGAACAATTCAGATTCAAACTTAGGAATTGTTTAAACTGTTATCTCAGAGGGTAGGATAGACTTTTAATCTTAAGACAGCTGTTTCAATAGTTGCAGTAGTGCATGCATGTGTGGGCTACAGGTCATTTTATATGTCCCCTTCACTTTAAAATAAGCTGTCACTGTAGAATGGTCTCAAATAACATATTAACTATGGGGGTTGCAACTACTACATTAGATTTTAAATTTCCTGCGAAATTATACTTAACATAAGTGATTTGTTGCATTCTAAATTTAAGGCCCAATGTCTGCGGGGGCACCTGAGTTGTGCACTTGGCAATATGGCCCAGTACTGACATCAGTCAAGCAATGGGCAAGGTGCTGTGGATACATAGCTGATGTCTATTGTCATTTGACCATAAGGAAACGGTGGACCTTGGCAGCTGACGGCCCAGCGGCCCTCTCTGACTGTTAGTGGTGGTGTGGCCCAAATCAGCTCCTACAACTAGCGTACTAACACAGACTGGTGATCATATAGTTTGTGGCCATGGAAAGGAGACTCTCCATAGCATGTTTTCTGTTGAAATAATTATGCAATAATTGTTGTTATCCTATTCCCATCATTTGTTTAAGAGTAGCTCAGGTGGTCTTAACATTGGAACAATTCAGATTCAAACTTAGGAATTGTTTAAACTGTTATCTCAGAGGGTAGGATAGACTTTTAATCTTAAGACAGCTGTTTCAATAGTTGCAGTAGTGCATGCATGTGTGGGCTACAGGTCATTTTATATGTCCCCTTCACTTTAAAATGAGCTGTCACTGTAGAATTGTCTCAAATAACATATTAACTATGGGGATTGCAACTACTACATTAGATTTTAAATTTCCTGCGAAATTATACTTAACATAAGTGATTTGTTGCATTCTAAATTTAAGGCCCAATGTCTGCGGGGGCACCTGAGTTGTGCACTTGGCAATATGGCCCAGTACTGACATCAGTCAAGCAATGGGCAAGGTGCTGTGGATACATAGCTGATGTCTATTGTCATTTGACCATAAGGAAACGGTGGACCTTGGCAGCTGACGGCCCAGCGGCCCTCTCTGACTGTTAGTGGTGGTGTGGCCCAAATCAGCTCCTACAACTAGCGTACTAACACAGACTGGTGATCATATAGTTTGTGGCCATGGAAAGGAGACTCTCCATAGCATGTTTTCTGTTGAAATAATTATGCAATAATTGTTGTTATCCTATTCCCATCATTTGTTTAAGAGTAGCTCAGGTGGTCTTAACATTGGAACAATTCAGATTCAAACTTAGGAATTGTTTAAACTGTTATCTCAGAGGGTAGGATAGACTTTTAATCTTAAGACAGCTGTTTCAATAGTTGCAGTAGTGCATGCATGTGTGGGCTACAGGTCATTTTATATGTCCCCTTCACTTTAAAATGAGCTGTCACTGTAGAATTGTCAAAAATAACATATTAACTATGGGGATTGCAACTACTACATTAGATTTTAAATTTCCTGCGAAATTATACTTAACATAAGTAATTTGTTGCATTCTAAATTTAAGGCCCAATGTCTGCGGGGGCACCTGAGTTGTGCACTTGGCAATATGGCCCAGTACTGACATCAGTCAAGCAATGGGCAAGGTGCTGTGGATACATAGCTGATGTCTATTGTCATTTGACCATAAGGAAACGGTGGACCTTGGCAGCTGACGGCCCAGCGGCCCTCTCTGACTGTTAGTGGTGGTGTGGCCCAAATCAGCTCCTACAACTAGCGTACTAACACAGACTGGTGATCATATAGTTTGTGGCCATGGAAAGGAGACTCTCCATAGCATGTTTTCTGTTGAAATAATTATGCAATAATTGTTGTTATCCTATTCCCATCATTTGTTTAAGAGTAGCTGAGGTGGTCTTAACATTGGAACAATTCAGATTCAAACTTAGGAATTGTTTAAACTGTTATCTCAGAGGGTAGGATAGACTTTTAATCTTAAGACAGCTGTTTCAATAGTTGCAGTAGTGCATGCATGTGTGGGCTACAGGTCATTTTATATGTCCCCTTCACTTTAAAATGAGCTGTCACTGTAGAATTGTCAAAAATAACATATTAACTATGGGGATTGCAACTACTACATTAGATTTTAAATTTCCTGCGAAATTATACTTAACATAAGTGATTTGTTGCATTCTAAATTTAAGGCCCAATGTCTGTGGGGGCACCTGAGTTGTGCACTTGGCAATATGGTCCAGTACTGACATCAGTCAAGCAATGGGCAAGGTGCTGTGGATACATAGCTGATGTCTATTGTCATTTGACCATAAGGAAACGGTGGACCTTGGCAGCTGACGGCCCAGCGGCCCTCTCTGACTGTTAGTGGTGGTGTGGCCCAAATCAGCTCCTACAACTAGCGTACTAACACAGACTGGTGATCATATAGTTTGTGGCCATGGAAAGGAGACTCTCCATAGCATGTTTTCTGTTGAAATAATTATGCAATAATTGTTGTTATCCTATTCCCATCATTTGTTTAAGAGTAGCTCAGGTGGTCTTAACATTGGAACAATTCAGATTCAAACTTAGGAATTGTTTAAACTGTTATCTCAGAGGGTAGGATAGACTTTTAATCTTAAGACAGCTGTTTCAATAGTTGCAGTAGTGCATGCATGTGTGGGCTACAGGTCATTTTATATGTCCCCTTCACTTTAAAATAAGCTGTCACTGTAGAATGGTCTCAAATAACATATTAACTATGGGGGTTGCAACTACTACATTAGATTTTAAATTTCCTGCGAAATTATACTTAACATAAGTGATTTGTTGCATTCTAAATTTAAGGCCCAATGTCTGCGGGGGCACCTGAGTTGTGCACTTGGCAATATGGCCCAGTACTGACATCAGTCAAGCAATGGGCAAGGTGCTGTGGATACATAGCTGATGTCTATTGTCATTTGACCATAAGGAAACGGTGGACCTTGGCAGCTGACGGCCCAGCGGCCCTCTCTGACTGTTAGTGGTGGTGTGGCCCAAATCAGCTCCTACAACTAGCGTACTAACACAGACTGGTGATCATATAGTTTGTGGCCATGGAAAGGAGACTCTCCATAGCATGTTTTCTGTTGAAATAATTATGCAATAATTGTTGTTATCCTATTCCCATCATTTGTTTAAGAGTAGCTCAGGTGGTCTTAACATTGGAACAATTCAGATTCAAACTTAGGAATTGTTTAAACTGTTATCTCAGAGGGTAGGATAGACTTTTAATCTTAAGACAGCTGTTTCAATAGTTGCAGTAGTGCATGCATGTGTGGGCTACAGGTCATTTTATATGTCCCCTTCACTTTAAAATGAGCTGTCACTGTAGAATTGTCAAAAATAACATATTAACTATGGGGATTGCAACTACTACATTAGATTTTAAATTTCCTGCGAAATTATACTTAACATAAGTGATTTGTTGCATTCTAAATTTAAGGCCCAATGTCTGTGGGGGCACCTGAGTTGTGCACTTGGCAATATGGTCCAGTACTGACATCAGTCAAGCAATGGGCAAGGTGCTGTGGATACATAGCTGATGTCTATTGTCATTTGACCATAAGGAAACGGTGGACCTTGGCAGCTGACGGCCCAGCGGCCCTCTCTGACTGTTAGTGGTGGTGTGGCCCAAATCAGCTCCTACAACTAGCGTACTAACACAGACTGGTGATCATATAGTTTGTGGCCATGGAAAGGAGACTCTCCATAGCATGTTTTCTGTTGAAATAATTATGCAATAATTGTTGTTATCCTATTCCCATCATTTGTTTAAGAGTAGCTCAGGTGGTCTTAACATTGGAACAATTCAGATTCAAACTTAGGAATTGTTTAAACTGTTATCTCAGAGGGTAGGATAGACTTTTAATCTTAAGACAGCTGTTTCAATAGTTGCAGTAGTGCATGCATGTGTGGGCTACAGGTCATTTTATATGTCCCCTTCACTTTAAAATGAGCTGTCACTGTAGAATTGTCAAAAATAACATATTAACTATGGGGATTGCAACTACTACATTAGATTTTAAATTTCCTGCGAAATTATACTTAACATAAGTGATTTGTTGCATTCTAAATTTAAGGCCCAATGTCTGCGGGGGCACCTGAGTTGTGCACTTGGCAATATGGCCCAGTACTGACATCAGTCAAGCAATGGGCAAGGTGCTGTGGATACATAGCTGATGTCTATTGTCATTTGACCATAAGGAAACGGTGGACCTTGGCAGCTGACGGCCCAGCGGCCCTCTCTGACTGTTAGTGGTGGTGTGGCCCAAATCAGCTCCTACAACTAGCGTACTAACACAGACTGGTGATCATATAGTTTGTGGCCATGGAAAGGAGACTCTCCATAGCATGTTTTCTGTTGAAATAATTATGCAATAATTGTTGTTATCCTATTCCCATCATTTGTTTAAGAGTAGCTCAGGTGGTCTTAACATTGGAACAATTCAGATTCAAACTTAGGAATTGTTTAAACTGTTATCTCAGAGGGTAGGATAGACTTTTAATCTTAAGGCAGCTGTTTCAATAGTTGCAGTAGTGCATGCATGTGTGGGCTACAGGTCATTTTATATGTCCCCTTCACTTTAAAATGAGCTGTCACTGTAGAATTGTCTCAAATAACATATTAACTATGGGGATTGCAACTACTACATTAGATTTTAAATTTCCTGCGAAATTATACTTAACATAAGTGATTTGTTGCATTCTAAATTTAAGGCCCAATGTCTGCGGGGGCACCTGAGTTGTGCACTTGGCAATATGGCCCAGTACTGACATCAGTCAAGCAATGGGCAAGGTGCTGTGGATACATAGCTGATGTCTATTGTCATTTGACCATAAGGAAACGGTGGACCTTGGCAGCTGACGGCCCAGCGGCCCTCTCTGACTGTTAGTGGTGGTGTGGCCCAAATCAGCTCCTACAACTAGCGTACTAACACAGACTGGTGATCATATAGTTTGTGGCCATGGAAAGGAGACTCTCCATAGCATGTTTTCTGTTGAAATAATTATGCAATAATTGTTGTTATCCTATTCCCATCATTTGTTTAAGAGTAGCTCAGGTGGTCTTAACATTGGAACAATTCAGATTCAAACTTAGGAATTGTTTAAACTGTTATCTCAGAGGGTAGGATAGACTTTTAATCTTAAGACAGCTGTTTCAATAGTTGCAGTAGTGCATGCATGTGTGGGCTACAGGTCATTTTATATGTCCCCTTCACTTTAAAATGAGCTGTCACTGTAGAATTGTCTCAAATAACATATTAACTATGGGGATTGCAACTACTACATTAGATTTTAAATTTCCTGCGAAATTATACTTAACATAAGTGATTTGTTGCATTCTAAATTTAAGGCCCAATGTCTGCGGGGGCACCTGAGTTGTGCACTTGGCAATATGGCCCAGTACTGACATCAGTCAAGCAATGGGCAAGGTGCTGTGGATACATAGCTGATGTCTATTGTCATTTGACCATAAGGAAACGGTGGACCTTGGCAGCTGACGGCCCAGCGGCCCTCTCTGACTGTTAGTGGTGGTGTGGCCCAAATCAGCTCCTACAACTAGCGTACTAACACAGACTGGTGATCATATAGTTTGTGGCCATGGAAAGGAGACTCTCCATAGCATGTTTTCTGTTGAAATAATTATGCAATAATTGTTGTTATCCTATTCCCATCATTTGTTTAAGAGTAGCTCAGGTGGTCTTAACATTGGAACAATTCAGATTCAAACTTAGGAATTGTTTAAACTGTTATCTCAGAGGGTAGGATAGACTTTTAATCTTAAGACAGCTGTTTCAATAGTTGCAGTAGTGCATGCATGTGTGGGCTACAGGTCATTTTATATGTCCCCTTCACTTTAAAATGAGCTGTCACTGTAGAATTGTCAAAAATAACATATTAACTATGGGGATTGCAACTACTACATTAGATTTTAAATTTCCTGCGAAATTATACTTAACATAAGTGATTTGTTGCATTCTAAATTTAAGGCCCAATGTCTGTGGGGGCACCTGAGTTGTGCACTTGGCAATATGGTCCAGTACTGACATCAGTCAAGCAATGGGCAAGGTGCTGTGGATACATAGCTGATGTCTATTGTCATTTGACCATAAGGAAACGGTGGACCTTGGCAGCTGACGGCCCAGCGGCCCTCTCTGACTGTTAGTGGTGGTGTGGCCCAAATCAGCTCCTACAACTAGCGTACTAACACAGACTGGTGATCATATAGTTTGTGGCCATGGAAAGGAGACTCTCCATAGCATGTTTTCTGTTGAAATAATTATGCAATAATTGTTGTTATCCTATTCCCATCATTTGTTTAAGAGTAGCTCACGTGGTCTTAACATTGGAACAATTCAGATTCAAACTTAGGAATTGTTTAAACTGTTATCTCAGAGGGTAGGATAGACTTTTAATCTTAAGACAGCTGTTTCAATAGTTGCAGTAGTGCATGCATGTGTGGGCTACAGGTCATTTTATATGTCCCCTTCACTTTAAAATGAGCTGTCACTGTAGAATTGTCAAAAATAACATATTAACTATGGGGATTGCAACTACTACATTAGATTTTAAATTTCCTGCGAAATTATACTTAACATAAGTAATTTGTTGCATTCTAAATTTAAGGCCCAATGTCTGCGGGGGCACCTGAGTTGTGCACTTGGCAATATGGCCCAGTACTGACATCAGTCAAGCAATGGGCAAGGTGCTGTGGATACATAGCTGATGTCTATTGTCATTTGACCATAAGGAAACGGTGGACCTTGGCAGCTGACGGCCCAGCGGCCCTCTCTGACTGTTAGTGGTGGTGTGGCCCAAATCAGCTCCTACAACTAGCGTACTAACACAGACTGGTGATCATATAGTTTGTGGCCATGGAAAGGAGACTCTCCATAGCATGTTTTCTGTTGAAATAATTATGCAATAATTGTTGTTATCCTATTCCCATCATTTGTTTAAGAGTAGCTCAGGTGGTCTTAACATTGGAACAATTCAGATTCAAACTTAGGAATTGTTTAAACTGTTATCTCAGAGGGTAGGATAGACTTTTAATCTTAAGACAGCTGTTTCAATAGTTGCAGTAGTGCATGCATGTGTGGGCTACAGGTCATTTTATATGTCCCCTTCACTTTAAAATGAGCTGTCACTGTAGAATTGTCAAAAATAACATATTAACTATGGGGATTGCAACTACTACATTAGATTTTAAATTTCCTGCGAAATTATACTTAACATAAGTAATTTGTTGCATTCTAAATTTAAGGCCCAATGTCTGCGGGGGCACCTGAGTTGTGCACTTGGCAATATGGCCCAGTACTGACATCAGTCAAGCAATGGGCAAGGTGCTGTGGATACATAGCTGATGTCTATTGTCATTTGACCATAAGGAAACGGTGGACCTTGGCAGCTGACGGCCCAGCGGCCCTCTCTGACTGTTAGTGGTGGTGTGGCCCAAATCAGCTCCTACAACTAGCGTACTAACACAGACTGGTGATCATATAGTTTGTGGCCATGGAAAGGAGACTCTCCATAGCATGTTTTCTGTTGAAATAATTATGCAATAATTGTTGTTATCCTATTCCCATCATTTGTTTAAGAGTAGCTCAGGTGGTCTTAACATTGGAACAATTCAGATTCAAACTTAGGAATTGTTTAAACTGTTATCTCAGAGGGTAGGATAGACTTTTAATCTTAAGACAGCTGTTTCAATAGTTGCAGTAGTGCATGCATGTGTGGGCTACAGGTCATTTTATATGTCCCCTTCACTTTAAAATGAGCTGTCACTGTAGAATTGTCTCAAATAACATATTAACTATGGGGATTGCAACTACTACATTAGATTTTAAATTTCCTGCGAAATTATACTTAACATAAGTGATTTGTTGCATTCTAAATTTAAGGCCCAATGTCTGCGGGGGCACCTGAGTTGTGCACTTGGCAATATGGCCCAGTACTGACATCAGTCAAGCAATGGGCAAGGTGCTGTGGATACATAGCTGATGTCTATTGTCATTTGACCATAAGGAAACGGTGGACCTTGGCAGCTGACGGCCCAGCGGCCCTCTCTGACTGTTAGTGGTGGTGTGGCCCAAATCAGCTCCTACAACTAGCGTACTAACACAGACTGGTGATCATATAGTTTGTGGCCATGGAAAGGAGACTCTCCATAGCATGTTTTCTGTTGAAATAATTATGCAATAATTGTTGTTATCCTATTCCCATCATTTGTTTAAGAGTAGCTCAGGTGGTCTTAACATTGGAACAATTCAGATTCAAACTTAGGAATTGTTTAAACTGTTATCTCAGAGGGTAGGATAGACTTTTAATCTTAAGACAGCTGTTTCAATAGTTGCAGTAGTGCATGCATGTGTGGGCTACAGGTCATTTTATATGTCCCCTTCACTTTAAAATGAGCTGTCACTGTAGAATTGTCAAAAATAACATATTAACTATGGGGATTGCAACTACTACATTAGATTTTAAATTTCCTGCGAAATTATACTTAACATAAGTAATTTGTTGCATTCTAAATTTAAGGCCCAATGTCTGCGGGGGCACCTGAGTTGTGCACTTGGCAATATGGCCCAGTACTGACATCAGTCAAGCAATGGGCAAGGTGCTGTGGATACATAGCTGATGTCTATTGTCATTTGACCATAAGGAAACGGTGGACCTTGGCAGCTGACGGCCCAGCGGCCCTCTCTGACTGTTAGTGGTGGTGTGGCCCAAATCAGCTCCTACAACTAGCGTACTAACACAGACTGGTGATCATATAGTTTGTGGCCATGGAAAGGAGACTCTCCATAGCATGTTTTCTGTTGAAATAATTATGCAATAATTGTTGTTATCCTATTCCCATCATTTGTTTAAGAGTAGCTCAGGTGGTCTTAACATTGGAACAATTCAGATTCAAACTTAGGAATTGTTTAAACTGTTATCTCAGAGGGTAGGATAGACTTTTAATCTTAAGACAGCTGTTTCAATAGTTGCAGTAGTGCATGCATGTGTGGGCTACAGGTCATTTTATATGTCCCCTTCACTTTAAAATGAGCTGTCACTGTAGAATTGTCTCAAATAACATATTAACTATGGGGATTGCAACTACTACATTAGATTTTAAATTTCCTGCGAAATTATACTTAACATAAGTGATTTGTTGCATTCTAAATTTAAGGCCCAATGTCTGCGGGGGCACCTGAGTTGTGCACTTGGCAATATGGCCCAGTACTGACATCAGTCAAGCAATGGGCAAGGTGCTGTGGATACATAGCTGATGTCTATTGTCATTTGACCATAAGGAAACGGTGGACCTTGGCAGCTGACGGCCCAGCGGCCCTCTCTGACTGTTAGTGGTGGTGTGGCCCAAATCAGCTCCTACAACTAGCGTACTAACACAGACTGGTGATCATATAGTTTGTGGCCATGGAAAGGAGACTCTCCATAGCATGTTTTCTGTTGAAATAATTATGCAATAATTGTTGTTATCCTATTCCCATCATTTGTTTAAGAGTAGCTCAGGTGGTCTTAACATTGGAACAATTCAGATTCAAACTTAGGAATTGTTTAAACTGTTATCTCAGAGGGTAGGATAGACTTTTAATCTTAAGACAGCTGTTTCAATAGTTGCAGTAGTGCATGCATGTGTGGGCTACAGGTCATTTTATATGTCCCCTTCACTTTAAAATGAGCTGTCACTGTAGAATTGTCTCAAATAACATATTAACTATGGGGATTGCAACTACTACATTAGATTTTAAATTTCCTGCGAAATTATACTTAACATAAGTGATTTGTTGCATTCTAAATTTAAGGCCCAATGTCTGCGGGGGCACCTGAGTTGTGCACTTGGCAATATGGCCCAGTACTGACATCAGTCAAGCAATGGGCAAGGTGCTGTGGATACATAGCTGATGTCTATTGTCATTTGACCATAAGGAAACGGTGGACCTTGGCAGCTGACGGCCCAGCGGCCCTCTCTGACTGTTAGTGGTGGTGTGGCCCAAATCAGCTCCTACAACTAGCGTACTAACACAGACTGGTGATCATATAGTTTGTGGCCATGGAAAGGAGACTCTCCATAGCATGTTTTCTGTTGAAATAATTATGCAATAATTGTTGTTATCCTATTCCCATCATTTGTTTAAGAGTAGCTCAGGTGGTCTTAACATTGGAACAATTCAGATTCAAACTTAGGAATTGTTTAAACTGTTATCTCAGAAGGTAGGATAGACTTTTAATCTTAAGACAGCTGTTTCAATAGTTGCAGTAGTGCATGCATGTGTGGGCTACAGGTCATTTTATATGTCCCCTTCACTTTAAAATGAGCTGTCACTGTAGAATTGTCAAAAATAACATATTAACTATGGGGATTGCAACTACTACATTAGATTTTAAATTTCCTGCGAAATTATACTTAACATAAGTAATTTGTTGCATTCTAAATTTAAGGCCCAATGTCTGCGGGGGCACCTGAGTTGTGCACTTGGCAATATGGCCCAGTACTGACATCAGTCAAGCAATGGGCAAGGTGCTGTGGATACATAGCTGATGTCTATTGTCATTTGACCATAAGGAAACGGTGGACCTTGGCAGCTGACGGCCCAGCGGCCCTCTCTGACTGTTAGTGGTGGTGTGGCCCAAATCAGCTCCTACAACTAGCGTACTAACACAGACTGGTGATCATATAGTTTGTGGCCATGGAAAGGAGACTCTCCATAGCATGTTTTCTGTTGAAATAATTATGCAATAATTGTTGTTATCCTATTCCCATCATTTGTTTAAGAGTAGCTCAGGTGGTCTTAACATTGGAACAATTCAGATTCAAACTTAGGAATTGTTTAAACTGTTATCTCAGAGGGTAGGATAGACTTTTAATCTTAAGACAGCTGTTTCAATAGTTGCAGTAGTGCATGCATGTGTGGGCTACAGGTCATTTTATATGTCCCCTTCACTTTAAAATGAGCTGTCACTGTAGAATTGTCTCAAATAACATATTAACTATGGGGATTGCAACTACTACATTAGATTTTAAATTTCCTGCGAAATTATACTTAACATAAGTGATTTGTTGCATTCTAAATTTAAGGCCCAATGTCTGCGGGGGCACCTGAGTTGTGCACTTGGCAATATGGCCCAGTACTGACATCAGTCAAGCAATGGGCAAGGTGCTGTGGATACATAGCTGATGTCTATTGTCATTTGACCATAAGGAAACGGTGGACCTTGGCAGCTGACGGCCCAGCGGCCCTCTCTGACTGTTAGTGGTGGTGTGGCCCAAATCAGCTCCTACAACTAGCGTACTAACACAGACTGGTGATCATATAGTTTGTGGCCATGGAAAGGAGACTCTCCATAGCATGTTTTCTGTTGAAATAATTATGCAATAATTGTTGTTATCCTATTCCCATCATTTGTTTAAGAGTAGCTCAGGTGGTCTTAACATTGGAACAATTCAGATTCAAACTTAGGAATTGTTTAAACTGTTATCTCAGAGGGTAGGATAGACTTTTAATCTTAAGACAGCTGTTTCAATAGTTGCAGTAGTGCATGCATGTGTGGGCTACAGGTCATTTTATATGTCCCCTTCACTTTAAAATGAGCTGTCACTGTAGAATTGTCAAAAATAACATATTAACTATGGGGATTGCAACTACTACATTAGATTTTAAATTTCCTGCGAAATTATACTTAACATAAGTAATTTGTTGCATTCTAAATTTAAGGCCCAATGTCTGCGGGGGCACCTGAGTTGTGCACTTGGCAATATGGCCCAGTACTGACATCAGTCAAGCAATGGGCAAGGTGCTGTGGATACATAGCTGATGTCTATTGTCATTTGACCATAAGGAAACGGTGGACCTTGGCAGCTGACGGCCCAGCGGCCCTCTCTGACTGTTAGTGGTGGTGTGGCCCAAATCAGCTCCTACAACTAGCGTACTAACACAGACTGGTGATCATATAGTTTGTGGCCATGGAAAGGAGACTCTCCATAGCATGTTTTCTGTTGAAATAATTATGCAATAATTGTTGTTATCCTATTCCCATCATTTGTTTAAGAGTAGCTCACGTGGTCTTAACATTGGAACAATTCAGATTCAAACTTAGGAATTGTTTAAACTGTTATCTCAGAGGGTAGGATAGACTTTTAATCTTAAGACAGCTGTTTCAATAGTTGCAGTAGTGCATGCATGTGTGGGCTACAGGTCATTTTATATGTCCCCTTCACTTTAAAATGAGCTGTCACTGTAGAATTGTCAAAAATAACATATTAACTATGGGGATTGCAACTACTACATTAGATTTTAAATTTCCTGCGAAATTATACTTAACATAAGTAATTTGTTGCATTCTAAATTTAAGGCCCAATGTCTGCGGGGGCACCTGAGTTGTGCACTTGGCAATATGGCCCAGTACTGACATCAGTCAAGCAATGGGCAAGGTGCTGTGGATACATAGCTGATGTCTATTGTCATTTGACCATAAGGAAACGGTGGACCTTGGCAGCTGACGGCCCAGCGGCCCTCTCTGACTGTTAGTGGTGGTGTGGCCCAAATCAGCTCCTACAACTAGCGTACTAACACAGACTGGTGATCATATAGTTTGTGGCCATGGAAAGGAGACTCTCCATAGCATGTTTTCTGTTGAAATAATTATGCAATAATTGTTGTTATCCTATTCCCATCATTTGTTTAAGAGTAGCTCAGGTGGTCTTAACATTGGAACAATTCAGATTCAAACTTAGGAATTGTTTAAACTGTTATCTCAGAGGGTAGGATAGACTTTTAATCTTAAGACAGCTGTTTCAATAGTTGCAGTAGTGCATGCATGTGTGGGCTACAGGTCATTTTATATGTCCCCTTCACTTTAAAATGAGCTGTCACTGTAGAATTGTCAAAAATAACATATTAACTATGGGGATTGCAACTACTACATTAGATTTTAAATTTCCTGCGAAATTATACTTAACATAAGTAATTTGTTGCATTCTAAATTTAAGGCCCAATGTCTGCGGGGGCACCTGAGTTGTGCACTTGGCAATATGGCCCAGTACTGACATCAGTCAAGCAATGGGCAAGGTGCTGTGGATACATAGCTGATGTCTATTGTCATTTGACCATAAGGAAACGGTGGACCTTGGCAGCTGACGGCCCAGCGGCCCTCTCTGACTGTTAGTGGTGGTGTGGCCCAAATCAGCTCCTACAACTAGCGTACTAACACAGACTGGTGATCATATAGTTTGTGGCCATGGAAAGGAGACTCTCCATAGCATGTTTTCTGTTGAAATAATTATGCAATAATTGTTGTTATCCTATTCCCATCATTTGTTTAAGAGTAGCTCAGGTGGTCTTAACATTGGAACAATTCAGATTCAAACTTAGGAATTGTTTAAACTGTTATCTCAGAGGGTAGGATAGACTTTTAATCTTAAGACAGCTGTTTCAATAGTTGCAGTAGTGCATGCATGTGTGGGCTACAGGTCATTTTATATGTCCCCTTCACTTTAAAATGAGCTGTCACTGTAGAATTGTCAAAAATAACATATTAACTATGGGGATTGCAACTACTACATTAGATTTTAAATTTCCTGCGAAATTATACTTAACATAAGTAATTTGTTGCATTCTAAATTTAAGGCCCAATGTCTGCGGGGGCACCTGAGTTGTGCACTTGGCAATATGGCCCAGTACTGACATCAGTCAAGCAATGGGCAAGGTGCTGTGGATACATAGCTGATGTCTATTGTCATTTGACCATAAGGAAACGGTGGACCTTGGCAGCTGACGGCCCAGCGGCCCTCTCTGACTGTTAGTGGTGGTGTGGCCCAAATCAGCTCCTACAACTAGCGTACTAACACAGACTGGTGATCATATAGTTTGTGGCCATGGAAAGGAGACTCTCCATAGCATGTTTTCTGTTGAAATAATTATGCAATAATTGTTGTTATCCTATTCCCATCATTTGTTTAAGAGTAGCTCAGGTGGTCTTAACATTGGAACAATTCAGATTCAAACTTAGGAATTGTTTAAACTGTTATCTCAGAGGGTAGGATAGACTTTTAATCTTAAGACAGCTGTTTCAATAGTTGCAGTAGTGCATGCATGTGTGGGCTACAGGTCATTTTATATGTCCCCTTCACTTTAAAATGAGCTGTCACTGTAGAATTGTCAAAAATAACATATTAACTATGGGGATTGCAACTACTACATTAGATTTTAAATTTCCTGCGAAATTATACTTAACATAAGTAATTTGTTGCATTCTAAATTTAAGGCCCAATGTCTGCGGGGGCACCTGAGTTGTGCACTTGGCAATATGGCCCAGTACTGACATCAGTCAAGCAATGGGCAAGGTGCTGTGGATACATAGCTGATGTCTATTGTCATTTGACCATAAGGAAACGGTGGACCTTGGCAGCTGACGGCCCAGCGGCCCTCTCTGACTGTTAGTGGTGGTGTGGCCCAAATCAGCTCCTACAACTAGCGTACTAACACAGACTGGTGATCATATAGTTTGTGGCCATGGAAAGGAGACTCTCCATAGCATGTTTTCTGTTGAAATAATTATGCAATAATTGTTGTTATCCTATTCCCATCATTTGTTTAAGAGTAGCTCAGGTGGTCTTAACATTGGAACAATTCAGATTCAAACTTAGGAATTGTTTAAACTGTTATCTCAGAGGGTAGGATAGACTTTTAATCTTAAGACAGCTGTTTCAATAGTTGCAGTAGTGCATGCATGTGTGGGCTACAGGTCATTTTATATGTCCCCTTCACTTTAAAATGAGCTGTCACTGTAGAATTGTCAAAAATAACATATTAACTATGGGGATTGCAACTACTACATTAGATTTTAAATTTCCTGCGAAATTATACTTAACATAAGTAATTTGTTGCATTCTAAATTTAAGGCCCAATGTCTGCGGGGGCACCTGAGTTGTGCACTTGGCAATATGGCCCAGTACTGACATCAGTCAAGCAATGGGCAAGGTGCTGTGGATACATAGCTGATGTCTATTGTCATTTGACCATAAGGAAACGGTGGACCTTGGCAGCTGACGGCCCAGCGGCCCTCTCTGACTGTTAGTGGTGGTGTGGCCCAAATCAGCTCCTACAACTAGCGTACTAACACAGACTGGTGATCATATAGTTTGTGGCCATGGAAAGGAGACTCTCCATAGCATGTTTTCTGTTGAAATAATTATGCAATAATTGTTGTTATCCTATTCCCATCATTTGTTTAAGAGTAGCTCAGGTGGTCTTAACATTGGAACAATTCAGATTCAAACTTAGGAATTGTTTAAACTGTTATCTCAGAGGGTAGGATAGACTTTTAATCTTAAGACAGCTGTTTCAATAGTTGCAGTAGTGCATGCATGTGTGGGCTACAGGTCATTTTATATGTCCCCTTCACTTTAAAATGAGCTGTCACTGTAGAATTGTCAAAAATAACATATTAACTATGGGGATTGCAACTACTACATTAGATTTTAAATTTCCTGCGAAATTATACTTAACATAAGTAATTTGTTGCATTCTAAATTTAAGGCCCAATGTCTGCGGGGGCACCTGAGTTGTGCACTTGGCAATATGGCCCAGTACTGACATCAGTCAAGCAATGGGCAAGGTGCTGTGGATACATAGCTGATGTCTATTGTCATTTGACCATAAGGAAACGGTGGACCTTGGCAGCTGACGGCCCAGCGGCCCTCTCTGACTGTTAGTGGTGGTGTGGCCCAAATCAGCTCCTACAACTAGCGTACTAACACAGACTGGTGATCATATAGTTTGTGGCCATGGAAAGGAGACTCTCCATAGCATGTTTTCTGTTGAAATAATTATGCAATAATTGTTGTTATCCTATTCCCATCATTTGTTTAAGAGTAGCTCACGTGGTCTTAACATTGGAACAATTCAGATTCAAACTTAGGAATTGTTTAAACTGTTATCTCAGAGGGTAGGATAGACTTTTAATCTTAAGACAGCTGTTTCAATAGTTGCAGTAGTGCATGCATGTGTGGGCTACAGGTCATTTTATATGTCCCCTTCACTTTAAAATGAGCTGTCACTGTAGAATTGTCAAAAATAACATATTAACTATGGGGATTGCAACTACTACATTAGATTTTAAATTTCCTGCGAAATTATACTTAACATAAGTAATTTGTTGCATTCTAAATTTAAGGCCCAATGTCTGCGGGGGCACCTGAGTTGTGCACTTGGCAATATGGCCCAGTACTGACATCAGTCAAGCAATGGGCAAGGTGCTGTGGATACATAGCTGATGTCTATTGTCATTTGACCATAAGGAAACGGTGGACCTTGGCAGCTGACGGCCCAGCGGCCCTCTCTGACTGTTAGTGGTGGTGTGGCCCAAATCAGCTCCTACAACTAGCGTACTAACACAGACTGGTGATCATATAGTTTGTGGCCATGGAAAGGAGACTCTCCATAGCATGTTTTCTGTTGAAATAATTATGCAATAATTGTTGTTATCCTATTCCCATCATTTGTTTAAGAGTAGCTCAGGTGGTCTTAACATTGGAACAATTCAGATTCAAACTTAGGAATTGTTTAAACTGTTATCTCAGAGGGTAGGATAGACTTTTAATCTTAAGACAGCTGTTTCAATAGTTGCAGTAGTGCATGCATGTGTGGGCTACAGGTCATTTTATATGTCCCCTTCACTTTAAAATGAGCTGTCACTGTAGAATTGTCAAAAATAACATATTAACTATGGGGATTGCAACTACTACATTAGATTTTAAATTTCCTGCGAAATTATACTTAACATAAGTAATTTGTTGCATTCTAAATTTAAGGCCCAATGTCTGCGGGGGCACCTGAGTTGTGCACTTGGCAATATGGCCCAGTACTGACATCAGTCAAGCAATGGGCAAGGTGCTGTGGATACATAGCTGATGTCTATTGTCATTTGACCATAAGGAAACGGTGGACCTTGGCAGCTGACGGCCCAGCGGCCCTCTCTGACTGTTAGTGGTGGTGTGGCCCAAATCAGCTCCTACAACTAGCGTACTAACACAGACTGGTGATCATATAGTTTGTGGCCATGGAAAGGAGACTCTCCATAGCATGTTTTCTGTTGAAATAATTATGCAATAATTGTTGTTATCCTATTCCCATCATTTGTTTAAGAGTAGCTCAGGTGGTCTTAACATTGGAACAATTCAGATTCAAACTTAGGAATTGTTTAAACTGTTATCTCAGAGGGTAGGATAGACTTTTAATCTTAAGACAGCTGTTTCAATAGTTGCAGTAGTGCATGCATGTGTGGGCTACAGGTCATTTTATATGTCCCCTTCACTTTAAAATGAGCTGTCACTGTAGAATTGTCAAAAATAACATATTAACTATGGGGATTGCAACTACTACATTAGATTTTAAATTTCCTGCGAAATTATACTTAACATAAGTAATTTGTTGCATTCTAAATTTAAGGCCCAATGTCTGCGGGGGCACCTGAGTTGTGCACTTGGCAATATGGCCCAGTACTGACATCAGTCAAGCAATGGGCAAGGTGCTGTGGATACATAGCTGATGTCTATTGTCATTTGACCATAAGGAAACGGTGGACCTTGGCAGCTGACGGCCCAGCGGCCCTCTCTGACTGTTAGTGGTGGTGTGGCCCAAATCAGCTCCTACAACTAGCGTACTAACACAGACTGGTGATCATATAGTTTGTGGCCATGGAAAGGAGACTCTCCATAGCATGTTTTCTGTTGAAATAATTATGCAATAATTGTTGTTATCCTATTCCCATCATTTGTTTAAGAGTAGCTCAGGTGGTCTTAACATTGGAACAATTCAGATTCAAACTTAGGAATTGTTTAAACTGTTATCTCAGAGGGTAGGATAGACTTTTAATCTTAAGACAGCTGTTTCAATAGTTGCAGTAGTGCATGCATGTGTGGGCTACAGGTCATTTTATATGTCCCCTTCACTTTAAAATAAGCTGTCACTGTAGAATTGTCTCAAATAACATATTAACTATGGGAGTTGCAACTACTACATTAGATTTTAAATTTCCTGCGAAATTATACTTAACATAAGTGATTGGTTGCATTCTAAATTTAAGGCCCAATGTCTGCGGGGGCACCTGAGTTGTGCACTTGGCAATATGGCCCAGTACTGACATCAGTCAAGCAATGGGCAAGGTGCTGTGGATACATAGCTGATGTCTATTGTCATTTGACCATAAGGAAACGGTGGACCTTGGCAGCTGACGGCCCAGCGGCCCTCTCTGACTGTTAGTGGTGGTGTGGCCCAAATCAGCTCCTACAACTAGCGTACTAACACAGACTGGTGATCATATAGTTTGTGGCCATGGAAAGGAGACTCTCCATAGCATGTTTTCTGTTGAAATAATTATGCAATAATTGTTGTTATCCTATTCCCATCATTTGTTTAAGAGTAGCTCAGGTGGTCTTAACATTGGAACAATTCAGATTCAAACTTAGGAATTGTTTAAACTGTTATCTCAGAGGGTAGGATAGACTTTTAATCTTAAGACAGCTGTTTCAATAGTTGCAGTAGTGCATGCATGTGTGGGCTACAGGTCATTTTATATGTCCCCTTCACTTTAAAATGAGCTGTCACTGTAGAATTGTCAAAAATAACATATTAACTATGGGGATTGCAACTACTACATTAGATTTTAAATTTCCTGCGAAATTATACTTAACATAAGTGATTTGTTGCATTCTAAATTTAAGGCCCAATGTCTGTGGGGGCACCTGAGTTGTGCACTTGGCAATATGGCCCAGTACTGACATCAGTCAAGCAATGGGCAAGGTGCTGTGGATACATAGCTGATGTCTATTGTCATTTGACCATAAGGAAACGGTGGACCTTGGCAGCTGACGGCCCAGCGGCCCTCTCTGACTGTTAGTGGTGGTGTGGCCCAAATCAGCTCCTACAACTAGCGTACTAACACAGACTGGAGATCATATAGTTTGTGGCCATGGAAAGGAGACTCTCCATAGCATGTTTTCTGTTGAAATAATTATGCAATAATTGTTGTTATCCTATTCCCATCATTTGTTTAAGAGTAGCTCACGTGGTCTTAACATTGGAACAATTCAGATTCAAACTTAGGAATTGTTTAAACTGTTATCTCAGAGGGTAGGATAGACTTTTAATCTTAAGACAGCTGTTTCAATAGTTGCAGTAGTGCATGCATGTGTGGGCTACAGGTCATTTTATATGTCCCCTTCACTTTAAAATAAGCTGTCACTGTAGAATTGTCTCAAATAACATATTAACTATGGGGGTTGCAACTACTACATTAGATTTTAAATTTCCTGCGAAATTATACTTAACATAAGTGATTGGTTGCATTCTAAATTTAAGGCCCAATGTCTGCGGGGGCACCTGAGTTGTGCACTTAGCAATATGGCCCAGTACTGACATCAGTCAAGCAATGGGCAAGGTGCTGTGGATACATAGCTGATGTCTATTGTCATTTGACCATAAGGAAACGGTGGACCTTGGCAGCTGACGGCCCAGCGGCCCTCTCTGACTGTTAGTGGTGGTGTGGCCCAAATCAGCTCCTACAACTAGCGTACTAACACAGACTGGAGATCATATAGTTTGTGGCCATGGAAAGGAGACTCTCCATAGCATGTTTTCTGTTGAAATAATTATGCAATAATTGTTGTTATCCTATTCCCATCATTTGTTTAAGAGTAGCTCACGTGGTCTTAACATTGGAACAATTCAGATTCAAACTTAGGAATTGTTTAAACTGTTATCTCAGAGGGTAGGATAGACTTTTAATCTTAAGACAGCTGTTTCAATAGTTGCAGTAGTGCATGCATGTGTGGGCTACAGGTCATTTTATATGTCCCCTTCACTTTAAAATGAGCTGTCACTGTAGAATTGTCAAAAATAACATATTAACTATGGGGATTGCAACTACTACATTAGATTTTAAATTTCCTGCGAAATTATACTTAACATAAGTGATTTGTTGCATTCTAAATTTAAGACCCAATGTCTGCAGGGGCAGCTGAGTTGTGGAGTAGGGGCAGGGGTATGTAATGTCAGGAGAAAACCAAAGGGCCAACTTCAATTCTGCCCCTACGTGTCTCAGTAAGTAATAGCTTCCGGAATACATCTTAAATTGTTTTTCATATTGCTGAATGTAAGTCATGAGACTGGTTACTACCTGTAGTGTGAAACACATGTTTACATATCCACAGGCGCGTACTGGCGTCCTTTGTCTGACAGATGGGCTTGGATCTGCAGGGGAAACAGACACCCTTTGTCCTACACTGAAGAGCCAAAGAAACTGGTACACCTGTCTAACATCGTGTAGAGCTCTGCCTAACATTGTGTAGGGCTCCCGCGAGCACGCAGAAGTGCACAACACAATGTGGCATGGAGTCGACTAATGTCTGAAGTAGTCCTGGTGGGAATTGACACCATGAATCTTGCAGGGCTCTCCATAAATCCGTAAGAGTACGAGGGGGTGGAAATCTGTTCTGAACAGCATGTTGCAAGGCACCTCAGATACGCTCAATAATGTTCATGTCTGGAGAGTTTCGTGGCCAGCAGAAGTGTGTAAACTCAGGAGAGTGCTCCTGCAGCCACTCTGAAGTAGTCCTAGACGTGTGGGGTGTCGCATTATCCTGCTGGAATTGCTCAAGTACGTCGAAATGCGCAGTGAACAACATAGGATGATGATGATTAGACAGAATGCTTATGTAAGTGTCACCTGTTGGCATCATATCTAGACATGTCAGGGTCCCATATCACTCTGACTGCACCCACCCCACACCATTACAGAGCCTCCACCACCTTGAACAATCCCCTTCTGACATGCAGGGTCCATGGAATCATGAGGTTGTTTCCATACGCATACACGACCATCCACTCCATACAATTTGAAACAAGACTTGTCCGACAGTCAACATGTTTCCAGTCATTAACAGTCCACTGTCAGTGTTGATGGGCCCAGGTGAGGTGTAAAGCTTTGTGTCATGCAGTCATCAATGGTACATGAATGGGACTTCAGCTCTGAAAGCCCATATCGATGATGTTTGTTTGAATGGTTTGCACGCAAACACTTGTTGATGGCCCAGAATTGAAATCTGCAGCAGTTTGCGGAAGGATTGCAGTTCTGTCATGTTGAATGATTCTCTTCAGTCGTCATTGGTCTCGTTCTTGCAGGGGTTTTCGCCGGCCACAGAGATGTTGGAGATTTGATGTTTCACCGTATTCCTGATATTCACATGAAATGGTTGTACAAGGAAATCCCCACTTCACTGCTACCTCGGAGATGCTGTGTCCCATCGCTTGTATGCTGACTATAACACCACGTTCAAACTACCTTAAATCTCGATAACGCGCAATTATAGCAGCAGTAACTAATCTAACAACTGCAGCAGACACCTGTTGTCTTTTATAGGTGTTGTCGACTGCAGTGCCGTATCCTGCCTCTTTACATATCTCTGTATTTGAATGTGCATACCTATACCAGTTTCTTTGGCGCTTCAGTGTATAACTGCTATGAGGGAGAGTAGCTTGGCAGACAATGGCCTTTGTTCCAGAACTCCAGGCTCAGAGTTGCAGGAGAACAATCTCTTTTATTTACCAGGCAGGCTTGGACATGCGGGGAAAACAAACGTTGTCTATCTCAGAGGAGTGATCTCATGGAAAACCCAGGAAATCTGGCAAAATGCAGGCTGTGCTCATATCCAGGTCAGCCATCTTGGATTCTGATGTCGTAATGCTGCACCAGTATCCCACGTCAGCCATCTTGGATTCTGACATCATAGAGCATATGCCTGTATACAAAGGTCGCCATCTTGAATTTTTGAATTTCACACCAACATGACAGAGGATCATATAGGATTTTTGAATCCCTTACCAATTTATGGTTAGAACAGCAGCCCTACTCCCACAGTGATGTCACAGGAGTGCGGGAGAAATCCTGTAGCCCAATTAAGGTATATTCGAATTTCCCACCAGTTTTTGAATTCCTGCCATTTTATACATCGGGAAATTGGCCTATTAGGAGCAATCTGGCAACAGTGCATGACGCAATCGATGAAATCATACAGATGAGGGGGGGAAATCAGACAAAAATGCACTTTGGGTCCAAACCGGCACTGCCTACCAATAGCCAGCACTGCTTGAGAAAAGTGCAACGCGTCTCCTACATCACCATACTTACCGCCATATGTGTTGGGCTTTGGTAGGTAGAGTTTACTTACTCTGCTTCCCATTCTTCCCCGAACAAATCTGTCTGGACTTCATAAGCAAACTACACACTAACATCACGCAACGAGACCAGAAGGGTTGTTTGGCAAAGTATTGTGAACTTTCAGCGACCATGTGCTTAGAAAGTTCTCTCTCATTTGTTGCTTCATTAAATATTCGTGATTTATCTTCAGCTCTCTTATCGCCAACTGTTTGTGAACTACCATGTCAGTATCAAACTGGATGTATAATTGTGAAGGAATGGACACAAGTAGTGGAAACCAGCCTATCCTTAAAGTGATATATGTTTTTCTTTCCATATGCCATCAGTGTGCCAGGAACAATAAAGACAATAGGTTTTCATAACTCTCAGAGACAAAAATGTTTAATTATTTTATTTTGGCGATATATCAGTGTTGTTAATATTATTATGGCATATGCTGATTCTCATCCATCATTTATTGGGAATGGCCAACGAATTTAAGCATCTGTGAGAAAATGAAGAATTATAACACAGTAAAAACACGTTTTAACAAAGGCTTTGTCATTTGTGCACTACATTTCACGAAGAAGCTGCCACGTAATCGCAAATTCACGAACTTCTACTCTTTACGTTATATTACAGTAATAGCATTTGCAGGTGAGCATTTTTTCATTCTGTCTCCCCCCCCCCTGTTTAAAGAGCATAGAGTTTGACTGTGATGTAGAAGAGTCCACGCAGGACATAGTGGCCGATGCACAGTGACCAGTTCTCGTCTAAAGTGTTGGGCGAGTTCATTCGTCTGATGAGAAGGGGAGGCAGACAAGTGTTTGCCTACTTTCGGCCGATCGGCGATGACAGTATCGGGGCACACGCCCCGTAATCTTTCTCAAACGATTGTACAGAAATTATTCAGTAAAAAGAATTCATCTTTGCTTTATTTATAGCTTCATATGTCAGGTTCACAGCACTGTGCCCATCATTTCATTAATGCTCCTAGTTATTTTGATATTTACGTGGAAGTAAGGCACTGCGCAAAATTCGGTAAAGTTTGCAATGATAAATAGAGTTCGCTGTGATTTTGCGTTTATATTATATAACATGATGCTGCATATGAAATTCAACTAACATATTGAATGGTACCGCTGTCTGTTTGTCACCAATCTTGAGAAAATTGACCTGATGTAGCACAATCATCTGTGATCGCGCCGGCCAGCGATAAATTTATGGGACAGTGCTCAAATGGTTTAAATCATACCTAACTGGAAGAGTGCAGAAAGTTGAAATGAACAGTTCATATAATATGCAAAAAACTGGTGATTTCTCAAACTGGGGAACAACCAAGAATGGGGTGCCGCAAGGTTCGGTCTTGGGTCCTCTGGTGTTCTTAATATATGTTAGTGACTTGCCATTCTATATTCACGAAGATGCAAAGCTGGTACTTTTTGCCAATGATACAAGTATAGCTATCACACCCGACAGACAAGAATTAACTGGTGAAATTGTAAATGATGTTTTTCAGAAAATCATTAAGTGGTTCTCTGCAAATGGGCTCTCATTAAACTTTGACAAAACACAGTATATACAGTTCCACACAGTAAATGGAATGGCCCCCATTAATAAATATAGACTTCGATCAGAAATCGGTAGCTAAGGTAGAATATTCAAAATTTCTAGGTGTATGCATTGATGAGGGGTTGAACTGGAAAAAAAACACTGAGGATCTGCTGAAACGTTTGAGTTCAGCTACTTATGCTATTAGGGTCATTGCAAATTTTGGTGATATACATCTGAGTAAATTAGCTTACCATGCCTATTTTCATTCTCTGCTTTAGTATGGCATCATATTCTGGGGTAACTCATCATTGAGTAAAAGAGTGTTCATTGCACAAAAGCGTGTAATCAGAATAATTGCTGGAGCTCATCCAAGATCATCCTGCAGACACTTATTTAAAGAGCTAGAAATCTTCACTGTAGCCTCACAATATATATATATATATATATATATATATATATATATATATATATATATATATATATTCACTTATGAAATTTGTTATTAACAATCCAAACGAATTCAAAAGCAGTAGCAGTGCACATGGCCACAACACTAGGAGAAAGGATGATCTTCACTACTCAAGTTAAATCTAACTTCGGCTCAGAAGGGGGTAAATCATGCTACCACAAAAGTCTTTGGTCACTTATCTAATAGCATCAAAAGTCTGACAGATAGCCATGTAGCATTTAAAAGGAAATTAAAAGAATTTCTTAATGGCAACTCCTTCTACTCATTAGATGAATTTTTGGATATAGTAAGTGGGTAATTTCACAACCCCCACAAAAAAAAAATTAATTGAGTGCCATGTAATATTTTGTCTAATGTAATATCTTGTATAGACACCTTTTATTAACCTGACACGTTCCACATCATTACGAAGTGTCGTATCTATGATCTATGGAACAAGTACTAACCTAACCTAATCTAATCTAAATGCAGAGTGAAATATCCACAACACTGCTCATATTTCATAAACAGTTCCATATATCGAAATGAGATTTTGGCAAATTATAGCACGCAAAGAAGAGAGTATTTTTCCATATCGTTACTACGCAAAACTTCATTATCTACCGTGTAATTCCGCTTAAGACAGACTTCTTCCACGAGAGAAATTAATTTTTAAGGGCCATCAATACCTGACGAAACGAGAAAAGCTATGGGATTTGGGACAACAGAAGTGAAGACATTACTTTTTTTTGCATCAAGGATGCGCGTTTTCATAAACTACTGACCTTACTTTTCCTCATATCCCCACTTAATAAACTTAATAAGCCCCTGTTTCAGAATTATCTCACTATTGTGTCTGCACAACATGCTAATGAAGTGAGACTGTGTAAACTCCGCTGTGTTTTAGCAACAGAAGCAAATTTTAACATGGGAACCAGAGAAATTCACCACTCGTGACGCTTCTCTGAAAGTTAAAATTAATTAACGAGAGAGGCGGAAATAAATCGCTACATTTTCGGCGGAGTTCGTTGTAGATACTAATCAAATCAGAGATGACATATCTTTTTGAATGGTCACCCTGCAAGTGTGGGCGTGGGGGGGGGGGCACTTAATATTTACAAAAAATGTGAGTATAGGCTTTATTTTAGAAATGCATTTCCCTCCAGTGCTCCTCATTTCCCCTACAATGACTGCCCATAAACCCCACCACCACCACCCTCCCGACACGTGCCCTGCTGTCTGTGCATCTACACGCCACGGTATTCCGCACAGTCTCTTAACACTCAGCAGGTATGCTCTACTCCTACAAACAATAAAGAATAGAGAGATCACTGATAAAGAACGATGTGCGTAATTCGTTGACAGACGTATAACAATCATAGAGGTAAAAAAAGAAGGGATGTGGCAGGACAGATTTTACGCTGTGTGTTGTTTTGAAGCCAGAGTGGGCGGGGCCTGTCGCTATATTAAGCAGCCCAAAACATTATTAGACTACTGTTTACGATAGCTTCTTGTTCACTATTTTTGTCGTGTTTGCGACTTGGAAGGCAATGAAAAACACAGGAAAGAAGAAAAAGAATGGGCACTGAGTAAAGTACTGCAAACCTACAGACAGAAATAAAATCATTATAATAAGTAAAGAGTGCAACAGTAATTCATGTATGGAAAAGAAAATATTGCTCGAATTGCTCCACTTACAAATTAAATGTGATTCCTTTAAACTTTAGATTATGTTCGGTTCGATGAGTACACCCGTAAGCCACACAGGCTGGCATTTTGATGAAACTACTACGTCACCACACAATAAAAGCACCCAATACTATCGAAACTGGGCATGGGTACGTCAGAGTGACGTCATAGGTGTCACCACGGTGAACCTAATGTTTTGGGCTAGTGAAGATGACGGACATCGGCTTCAAGTTTGTGATCTTATAACACCTCCCTTCCTTTCTTTACCTCCATGATAATAACGTTGGGCAATGTTGTCTGTCAAGTTCATTGTTGAATGTGGTTAAGGAGGACGTAACAGTTAATTAACGATACAGTTATGGTAGTAAAAATATTTTTACATCTCATTTACAGTATTATGACAGTTAAAAATAACAGTCATTTATTTGTGCCGTGAATGACAGAACAGACAGAGTAGTAAAACCATACTTGATTTTGTCTTTCGGAAGGTAATATGCCATACTTGTTAGTGATTTTGCTACATGTTGCAAGCAACAAGATAATGTGTGTTTAGTCCCAATGCATTTAAATTATATCGAAAACTAGTCGCAAATTGTCCACTTTCTTAAAATAAAATTCCGAGAAATATAAAGTCAGTACATACTATTATAAAAGATATAGGCATTATCTTATTCGCCATATGTGTAGTTTAATATTTCATTATCTGTCAGTAGTATCCTTCAGAATTTTATGCGGTACCGTACATCAGTGTAATTTAGGGTGACCAAACGTCCCGGAAAACCGGGATTGTCCCGGTTTTCATCCCTGTGTTCCGGCGTCCCGAAAATTTGTTTCGGGACACTCAAAAGTCCCGGAATTCAGTTTTTAAATACATTTCGTGAAACTTTCTCAAATTTTTGGGATTTCGCTATATTAAAGGAAATAAATTAATATATTTTAGCTTATTTGTCTAAAATCTCCATTGTCCCATACTAGTAATCACAGTATCAGTATTGATACACTCAGGCAATGATATACTTTGGGCGGTACTTTGGCCAACAAGTAGTAAGTTGTAATATTGTAACAGAGCTATGAAAACGTCCGATTGTCGCGCCACTTACTCACACACTCATTGTCAGAACAGTGTAGTAGTTGATGTTTTGTCAGACAAACTGCAATAGTTTTTTCTTATATTAGTGGTATTATTGCTGCAGTACTGTGAAACGCAATGCCGAAACGTGCCTGCAAGTTCAGTGACTGTTATTCCAAGGAATGGAATTTCATTAAGAAAGGTCGTTTTGATTACGAAGCAGAGTGTTCCGTATGTAACTGTTTTATTAGTATAAGACATGGTGGACGTTGCGACATACTTGATCAAATCAGGTCGAAGAAACACATTAACAGATACAGTGCACCGAGCTGCAGTAAAACTCTACAAAACTATTTTGTGAAACATCAGTCAAGTGAAGAGACGAAAGTTCGAGCAGCCGAGCTTACACTAGCCTACCACACGGTAAAACATCACCAAACTTATTGATTTAGTGATTGTACTAAAAAGCTTAACAGCATTATGTTTGGTGATTCTTCCATTGCAAAAAAGTTTAGTTCAGCAAGAACTAAAGTGTCAGCCTAAGTAAAAGGAGTTATTGCTCCATTGCAAAAAAGTTTAGTTCAGCAAGAACTAAAGTGTCAGCCTTAGTAAAAGGAGTTATTGCTCCCCAGAGTGTAAAGGAAAGCCTTGAATACATCAAAAGTCTTCTTTCTACGGGATATCCACTGATGCCAGCAATCATAAGGCCACTAAAATATTTCCGTTTGTTGTTCAGTTTTTCGATATTAATCAGGGAATTGAGACCAAACTTTTGTATGTGAGTTCCCTACCTAATGAAACATCTGACGAAATTTCATGATTTTGTATGAATACTATCGAAATGTTTGATCTTGAGAAAAATAAATGTGTGGCATTTTGTGGAGACAACACCAACACAAACTTTGGTGGTTTAAAAAGAGAAGGCAAATCAACGTGTTTACCAAATTAAAGGCAACATTGCATGAAAACATTGAAGGTATAGGACGCCCTGCACATGTTTTACACAATAGCGTGCAGACATCTGCTGACAGTTTAAGCTGTGATGTTGAAACTATCGTCATGAAGGTATTCTCACACTTTTACATGTATACTGTTAGAACAGAGTTAAGGAGTTCTGTGATAATGTGGGAACTGAATATATGAATGTAATGTGTCACTCGAAAACTCGCTGGTTATCACTGTTTCCAGCAGTTGAAAGAGTAATCCGCCTGTTTGAACAGTTAAAAGATTTTTTCCTAAATGAAGACAAAACCCCCACAATATTGGTTCAGTTTTTCAGTAACCCTTTAAGTGAAGCCTACGTATGGTTCATTCACAGTCAGCTTAGCACTTTGCAGCAAGGGATAAAGGAAATTGAGGGAAGCACGAATAGTGTAATAGAAGTAAATGATGTTTTGAAAAATACTCTGGAAACTGTTACTAAGAGGAGAGAACAGCAGTTCATTTCTTTTAATGTTAAATCTGTTCTTAAAAGAGCAGAAGAATCAGAAGCAGCGGAAAGGAGTTTTAGAGAAGAAGTTAACAAGTTTTATGACACTTGTTTAGAATATCTCAGCAAGTGGAGCACCTCATATATACCCTCATCGCCGGTGTTTGTTTGGATGTTACTGAAGAGAGTGCCAAAATGCGAAAGTGTTGAAGAGACAGTTTCTTATTTGAAGAGTAAAGAGATTGAACTCGATGATTCCATTCTCTTTTATCAGTTCGGCATACTGACAAATTTGGTGAAGAAAGTCTTCCCAAGTGGAATGATGAAAAAAAAAAAAAAAACACCATTGGAATGTCATGAAAAGTGGGTGCGTTTTTTTAAAAGCTGTGACTGTTTTCAGCATTACTCTGAGTTGGTAATAATTGCAAGGTATTTATTTGCAATCCCAGCCCATAATGCCAAATTGGAAAGCAATCCTGCAGATCCTGTACAACTACAAAATGGATTGTGCCGAGTTTTATCACTGTGTCTCAAAGAACAAAGACATGATCAAGAAGGCTGGAGGCAGTGAAAAATACCCTTTTCTCCAAGGACAGTCAATTCCATCTACAAGTGCTCAGTAATATTAAAGCTCATGTTAATATTAATTGATTAAAAGTTGAATGGCTGTAAAATTTTGTAAAATCGTAATACATTTCTTTATTACCGTATACGTTTATTAAATGTCATTAATTATACAGATAATCTAGATTATATCAATCTTTTGTATCCTCTTATTAGTTATAATAATGGGGTTAACAAAATGTATCAACAAAACATTAATATTTAAAATTAAGAAACCTGGGTACATGTGGAATGAGGTGTCCATTGGCACCCGGGTGACTGTGTCCCGGTTTTCACCGAAAATAATTTGGTCAGCCTAGTGTAATGCAGGACATGCAGCCTTACTGTATGATTAAATGATGATGGCGTCCTCTTGGGTAAAATATTCCGGAGGTAAAATAGTCCCCCATTCGGATCTCCGGGCGGGGACTACTCAAGAGGATGTCGTTATCAGGAGAAAGAAAACTGGCGTTCTTCGGATCGGAGCGTGGAATGTCAGATCCCTTAATCGGGCAGGTAGGTTAGAAAATTTAAAAAGGGAAATGGATAGGTTAAAGTTAGATATAGTGGGAATTAGTGAAGTTCGGTGGCAGGAGGAACAAGACTTTTGGTCAGGTGATTACATGGTTATAAATACAAAACCAAATAGGGGTAATGCAGGAGTAGGTTTAATAATGAATAAAAAATAGGAGTGCGGGTTAGCTACTACAAACAGCATAGTGAACGCATTATTGTGGCCAAGATAGACACAAAGAACATGCCTACTACAGTAGGACGAGTTTATATGCCAACTAGCTCTGCAGATGATGAAGAAATAGATGAAATGTATGACAAGATAAAAGAAATTATTCAGGTAGTGAAGGGAGACGAAAATTTAATAGTCATGGGTGACTGGAATTCGTCAGTAGGAAAAGGGAGAGAAGGAAACATAGTAGGTGAATATGGATTGGGGGGAAGAAATGAAAGAGGAAGCCACCTTGTAGAATTTTGCACAGAGCATAACTTAATCATAACTAACACTTGGTTCAAGAATCATAAAAGAAGGTTGTATACCTGGAAGAGTCCTGGAGATACTAAAAGGTATCAGATAGACTATATAATGGTAAGACAGAGATTTAGGAACCAGGTTTTAAATTGTAAGACATTTCCAGGGGCGGATGTGGATTCTGAGCACAATCTATTGGTTATGAACTGCAGATTGAAACTGAAGAAACTGCAAAAAGGTGGGAATTTAAGAAGATGGGACCTGGATAAACAGAAAGAACCAGAGGTTGTAGAGAGTTCCAGCGAGAGCATAAGGGAACAATTGACAGGAATGGGGGAAAGAAATACAGTAGAAGAAGAATGGGTAGCTCTGAGGGATGAAGTAGTGAAGGCAGCAGACGATCAAGTAGGTAAAAAGACGAGGGCTTATAGAAATCCTTGGGTAACAGAAGAAATATTGAATTTAATTGATGAAAGGAGAAAATATAAAAATGCAGAAAATGAAGCAGGCAAAAAGGAATACAAACTTTCATGCCCTGCAGCTGACTCGCTGCAAATAATACCGTTGTTGTCATGCTGCAGTCAAACAGTCTATGCATTGGCTAGAATTGCTAGTTGATGAAACACTCATAATACAAAATGAAAGTTCAATCAATAATTTAATAACAAGGGTTCTATTCTAAAATCTATAATTGATGTAGGCAACAGAGAATTAGATTGAATAATGTTTATTCAAGAAAGGACATCTCAAATAAATGAAAAGTGACCCTACGATATTCAATTAAAATACAGAAAAAATACCCCTTTTCAAATGCAGAGACGTTACATTGAAAGTATTACGAGAATGGTAGCAAAATCCCCAAGCTAAATTGTAATCAAAGATACACGAAAACTAAGTCCGTTTTTTGGTCACAATACACCAAATATTCACGAGCTCAAAACAGTGTGAAGTTCAATATGATGATTCACAAACTGACGTATGTGATATGAAGAACAGTTACTCATACTCTCTATCCTCAGTTCTGTAATAGAAGTGGGAAAAGTTTAGAGTCCTAGTCTGGGGCACATGCAGATCTCTTGTGAGTTAGAGTCCTTTCAAAAGTTAGAGTATTGTAGCGGCTGTTCACCACCCAGAATCAATCACCTATATGACTGAATCTTGCGTGTTACCAAAGACAGGTCTGCCTTCTTCCAGCACTCGACGTCAAGTGTCTGAAACGCGCTCTTCACTCGAAAAGTACCAGTCTCCACTTGATTCTCTTGTCGTCTGCTACTGTCTGCTTTTCCAATGGCCGAAGGCCGTCCCCACCAAAAAACATCGTTCTTAAGTTCTCAAGACAGGACTTAACACACCTTGACGACTTGCCAAGCAAAACCAATACATTACGACCATATTTAAATAAAGAAAAGGCAGCAGAGGATCAAGTAGGTAAAAAGACGAGGGCTAGTAGAAATCCTTGGGTAACAGAAGAAATATAGAATTTAATTGATGAAAGGAGAAAATATAAAAATGCAGTAAATGAAGCAGGCAAAAAGGAATACAAACGTCTCAAAAATGAGATCGACAGGAAGTGCAAAATGGCTAAGCAGGGTTGGCTAGAGGACAAATGTAAGGATGTAGAGGCTTGTCTCACTAGGGGTAAGATAGATACTACCTACAGGAAAATTAAAGAGACATTTGGAGAGAAGAGAACCACTTGTATGAATATCAAGAGCTCAGATGGAAACACAGTTCTAAGCAAAGAAGAGAAGGCAGAAAGGTGGAAGGAGTATATAGAGGGTTTATACAAGGGCGATGTACTTGAGGACAATATTATGGAAATGGAAGAGGATGTAGATGAAGAAGAAATGGGAGATAAGATACTGTGTGAAGAGTTTGACAGAGCACTGAAAGACCTGAGTCGAAACAAGGCCCCGGGAGTAGACAACATTCCATTAGAACTACTGATGGCCTTGGGAGAGCCAGTCATGACAAAACTCTACCATCTGGTGAGCAAGATGTATCAGACAGGCGAAATACCCTCAGACTTCTAGAAGAATATAATAATTCCAATCCCAAAGAAAGCAGGTGTTGACAGATGTGAAAATTACCGAACTATCAGTTTAATAAGTCACAGCTGCAAAATACTAACGCGAATTCTTTACAGACGAATGGAAAAACTGGTAGAAGCCGACCTCGGGGAAGATCAGTTTGGATTCCGTAGAAATATTGGAACACGTGAGGCAATACTGACCTTACGACATATCTTAGAAGAAAGATTAAGGAATGGCAAACCTACGTTTCTAGCATTTGTAGACTTAGAGAAAGATTTTGACAGTGTTGACTGGAATACTCTCTTTCAAATTCTAAAGGTTGCAGGGGTGGAATACAGGGAGCGAAAGGCTATTTATAATTTGTACAGAAACCAGATGGCAGTTAATAAGAGCCGAGTGGTATGAAAGGGATGCAGTGGTTGGGAAGGGAGTGAGACATGGTTGTAGTCTCTGCCCGTTGTTATTCAACCTTTATATTGAGCGAGATGTGAAGGAAACAAAAGAAAAATTCGGAGTAGGTATTTAAATCCATGGAGAAGAAATAAAAACTTTGAGGTTCGTCGATGACATTGTAATTCTGTCAGAGACAGCAAAGGACTTGGAAGAGCAGTTGAACGGAATGGACAGTGTCTTGAAAGGAGGATATAAGATGAACATCAACAAAAGCAAAACGAGGATAATGGAATGTAGTCAAATTAAGTCCGGTGATGCTGAGGGAATTAGATTAGGAAATGAGACACTTAAAGTAGTAAAGGAGTTTTGCTATTTAGGGAGTAAAATAAGTGATGATGGTCGAAGTAGAGAGGATATAAAATGTAGACTGGCAATGGCAAGGAAATCGTTTCTGAAGAAGAGAAATTTGTTAACATCGAGTATAGATTTAAGTGTCAGGAAGTCGTTTCTGAAAGTATTTGTATGGAGTGTAGCCATATATGGAAGTGAAACATGGATGATAACTAGTTTGGACAAGAAGAGAATAGAAGCTTTCGAAATGTGGTGCTACAGAAGAATGCTGAAGATAAGGTGGGTAGATCACGTAACTAATGAGGAGGTACTGAATAGGATTGGGGAGAAGAGAAGTTTGTGGCACAACTTGACTAGAAGAAGGGATCGGTTGGTAGGACATGTTTTGAGGCATCAAGGGATCACAAATTTAGCATTGGAGGGCAGCGTGGAGGGTAAAAATCGTAGAGGGAGACCAAGAGATGAATACTCTAAGCAGATTCAGAAGGATGTAGGTTGCAGTAGGTACTGGGAGATGAAGAAGCTTGCACAGGATAGAGTAGCATGGAGAGCTGCATCATACCAGTCTCAGGACTGAAGACGACAACAACAACAACAACAGTGTAATTGTTGTTGATGTGTCGTGCTAGAAAATCTTCTCATGTATCAAATCAAAAGTTTATGTAGTATTTGTATTGAGGAAAGGAGGAGAAAAATTATTTTTAAGGCTAAGAATTGAGGAACACTCGAAAATCTAAAGCATGAGATAACTTTGAATAGTCATATGTTTCCTCAGGATGAAGTGCAGTGTAATTTATCACGAAAGTCATTAATAAACTGCCAGTAGCCTTAAAACATAAAATTAAGTACCCACACCAACTGTGAAAACTTATCGACAGCTTTTTTCGCATCCAAAAGAACATTTGGCAAAGGCCTTACCTTACTTAAAGGACCCGTAAATGATCAAACAGTTTGCCAAATTTACTAGTTTTGTCAAATATTTGATGGCGCGCGGCAGTGTTTGACATGGTTCTCAAACGTGGATATGTGTGACAGAAATTTTGATTGACGGCGTATTTGACAAGACGAAGAACGTCGTTTGTGCGGATGTTTCGTTGCGCCTGTTCAGTGAGGCCGAAGTACTTCTAATAAATTATAAAAGTTTGATTGTCCATTCGGAGAGAGTTGATGTAGCTAATCATCACATTTTGAGTTTGATGAGTGTAATTGTTGTTGATGTGTCGTCCCGTCGTTCCAGAAAATCTTCTCATGTGTCACATCGAAAGATTTTATGGGTATATTCCTCTCCCAATTCCAACCATTCCCTCGACCAACGTCTTGTCTTACTTTTCTTCTCTATACAAAGTGGTAAAGTCAATGCAAGAAATGCTGTATCGGCGGTGGTAACCCTTCCGACTAACGTCAAAAAACAGTATCTGATTCAGACGTGGGTTTAAATTGGCTTTGTAAGTAGCTTGTCTGACAAACCTATGGCGAGAAGAGCAAATTTGACAAACAATTATGATCGGCTAGTTTCGTAGTACAACAAATTAACTGTCAATCAAATGTACGGTATTTACTCTACAATGTGCTTACACATGTACGTTGCGTGGAAAGTTGTGGTTATGTAATAGAAAAGACACACTATGGTCCAAATTAGAAAGTTGCTACGAAACCAAATGATAAAATGAATGAATGTGAGTAGTGTTCAACAACGTTAATACAGTTTACCATATGATGACACTAACCAGTACATAAAAATGGAGATGTAGCATCATCAGATAATTATCGACCAATATCACTTATACCTTACTTACTTACTTACTCACTGGTCATACCGGACTCGAGAGTCCATTAACTTTCCTCAAAATTTTGTTTTCAAATACTTGAAACGACTTTTCATTTTGCACAGTGAGAGACCAAGTCTCACACCCATACAGCATAACTGGTAGAATAATAGTTTTGTATATTCTAATCTTTAAATTCCTAGACAATATCCGTGATGAAAGTAATCTGTTCAGTGAGAAGTAGCACGCATTTCCCGCCCGTAATCTCTTCTTCGTTTCGGGTTCAATCTCATTTCTCGAAGTGATGTCCACGCCTAGATACTTAAATGTGTTCACTTTTTCAAACTGCATGTCTCTTACTCTTAACATTTCCTGATCTACTGCTGTTGGCATTCTAGTAATAACCAGGTATTTAGTTTTGTCTTCACTTATCCTTAGACCTACACCTTCACTAGCCTTGATTAACGCATTCGCATTTGCTGTTACAGATTCTTTCCTATCGCTAATGATGTTTAGATCATCTGCATACCCTAATATCTTAATATTTCCATTTAACTCCACACCCTCTGAATTATCTGCTGCCATTCGTACAATATATACTAGGACTAAATTAAAAAGTAGCGGAGACAGGGCATCTCCCTGCTTAAGTCCGCCCTTTATTACAAATTCTTCTGACTCCAATTTCCCCACGCGTACTCTACCTTTTGTGTTTTCCAAACTCACTTTTATAAGTCTAACATACTTCTTTGGTATTCCAAGTTGCAAAAGAATTCTGTACAATTTTGATTGCAATACTGAATCATATGCTTTTCTAAAATCTATGAAGAGATTATGAACTGGTTTACTGTATTCCCATTTCTTTTCCAAAATTTGATGCAGGGTGAATATTTGGTCTATAGTTGATCCGTTCCTCTGAAAGCCGGCTTGGTAATCCCCCACAATTTCATCTGCATATGGTATAAGCCTGCTTAGCAGAATATTCGAGAAAATTTTGGAACATACTGGTAATAGCGGTATCCCTCTATAATTACTACAATCCATTTTGTCGCCTTTCTTAAAAATTGGGATCAGAATCGACTCCTGCCACTCTTCAGGTATCATCTCTGAGTTCCATAATTTAGTTATCACCTTGTGAACTACTTCCACCAATTTCTGTCCGCCATTTTTAACTAATTCTGCAGTTATGCAATCTGATCCTGATGCTTTATGGTTTTTCAATTTGATGATTGCTTCTCTTACTTCCTTTAATGCTGGCTCAGGTATCTGGGGTTCTGCTGTATGTATTTCGTACGCCTGCTCATTTCCTGCTTCCTGGTGTACATTTAATTGATGCTCAAAATACGCTCTCCATTTACTTAATATAGCACTGTGGTCTGTCAGTATTCCCCCAGCATCCCCTTGAAGTGCATTTGTCCTAGCCTTGAAGCCCTTCCTATACCCATTTATGTCTAGGTAAAAGTTCCCTAATGTTTTTTGTTTTACTGTTTGTTTCCATTTTTGTAATTTGATTGTTCAAATAATCCCTCTTCTTTGCCCGTAGCCTACGACCAACTTCCCTTCTCAAGTTCAAGAACTCCGTTCGTTTTCTGTCTCCCATTCTATCCCAATCTAATCACGCTTTTCTCCTTTCCTCTACCAATTTCTTGCATTCCTCATCAAACCACAGTTTCCTCCTGTTCTTAATTGTACCTATTGTGACCTTCGCTGCCTCTTTGATATTATTCCTCACAGTGATCCACTGTTTATTTACATCCTCGTCTTGATCTTCGTGTGCCCTGAGAGCATCAAACCTATTTGAACTTTCTATCATGTACCTTCTTCTAAAGTTTTCATCATTTGGCTTGTCAGTGTCAAACCTAACAAGTTCTGCATTGTGACACCTTGAAGTTGCTGTAGATAGCCGTTGGTGAACCTTGGCAACTACAAGAAAATTATCAGAATCGCAGTCTGCTCCTCTGAAAGTCCTAACATTTTCTATACTAGTGTGCCATCTCCGATCTACAAGAATATGATCAATTTGGTTTCGGGTGTGACCATCCGGAGAGACCCAAGTTGCTTTATGAATGTCCTTCCTTTTGAAATATGTGCTCTCAACAATCATGTCTTTTGAAACAGCAAAATTAACCACCCTTGTGCCATTATCATTCGAAATGTTATGCAAACTTTCTTTCCCAATTGTAGGCCGGAATGCTTCCTCCTTCCCTATTTTCGCATTAAAGTCACCTATGATTAATTTTGTATCATACAAGGAGAGCTCATCTCACAGTTGATCTAGTTCTTCATAAAAGCAGTCTTTAATAACATCTTCAGTGTCCTCAGTTGGTGCATGTACATTAATTACTACTAGTCTATTCCACCTGCCGGACAACATTATAACTGATAGTCGGTCACTAATGAACCTTATATCTCTGATTGCGTGAAGCACTTTTCTCTGTACTACGAAACCTGTTCCGAAACTGTGAGCATCCATAGAAAAATGTATAGTTACCCCTCTTTATGCTCCCCTCCCCCTGCCACCGAGTTTCTTGAATAGCTGTAACGTCTACATCGTATCTATCTAATTCGTCTAATAATGTCAGGAACTTTCCTGGCCTGTTCAAACTTTTAACGTTCCATGTTCCCAACCTGGAAGTTCCTTTCGGCCTGAATCTCTTCGAAGTAGGTTCCGCCCGGAGATCCGAATGGGAACCTAGTTTACCTCCGGAATATTTTACATCAAAGGGACCCATGACCATTAGTGTTGCTGATTCTTGATGGATAGATTTGATAGTAAGAGAAGAAGAAACAGGGATGGTTCATCACACCATCGCCTGCTCCCCACCGGCTGTCCGCGACTGCTTATTTTTTTGTATTCGCAGCTATCCATATCTGAAGGCCGTATCCCCTATCCGCAACCTGGGGACGCGCTATGCCGTGGTGGTAGGGGCCCACGAGACAGATCACTTATACCTATTATATCAAAAATAATAGAATACTGCATGCATAAACAGATGAGTCAATATTTTGAACTTAATGATATACTCACCTCCACATAGTATGGTTTCAGATCCAGCCTTTCTATAGTCAAAGTGGTTGACAATATGGTAGCAAAAATATACAATTGTTGTCAGGGTGTATACGACCCGGGACAACCGGGAGATCCGGGAAAAACCCGGGAATTTTTTCATCCGGGAGAAAACCGGGAAAAACCAGGGAAATTTTTAGAATTCCGGGAATTTTTCATTGTTTTTGTTTTCAGTTAAATTTTTGTAATTTTTACTGGTAAGAACCGATACTCTAACAAAGGATATTACTGTATCCCGCTACTGCAGATAATACTGCAACAATAAAACATGAACGAGAGAAAAAACGAAAATAAAACTAAAATTGCAAAGGAAATGCGCCATATACAGCAACAAAACACAGTGCTCATACAAGCGTCTACCAACAGCAAAATGTGCAAAAGGCTTTAGGAAGACTATGCAATGCTTCGTAACAACAAATTGCCTCCGATGATCGTGATGTCACAACTGTTTAGATTCGTTTTAGCAGTTACGAGCGGGATCAAGCGCATGCGCAGTTGAGTAGTACCTTCTCCCGCTTCTGGCTACAGAAATGCGGCTGTTGGTTGTGTAAGCAGTCGCAGCAAGCAGCTAGATGCTACCAGGAAAAAATTTACTGGAGCGCCGAAGTTGCCAGATTCATTCATGCGCAACAAAAAATGGTTCAAATGGCTCTGAGCACTATGGGACTCAACTGCTGAGGTCATTAGTCCCCTAGAACTTAGAACTAGTTAAACCTAACTAACCTAAGGACATCACAAACATCCATGCCCGAGGCAGGATTCGAACCTGCGACCGTAGCGGTCTTGCGGTTCCAGACTGCAGCGCCTTTAACCGCACGGCCACTTCGGCCGGCCATGCGCAACAGGTCCACATGTCGGTGGAGGGGGGGGGGGGCAAATTCATATTCTTGAGGGGAAGAAACCTTGTTTCACAAATCGACTAGCATCCAGCGTCTATCGATTATTCATATGACTTTAAACGCATCCCTGTCGGTTTTTGAACATTTTTGAACACATTCGAAGTTGATTTCTGAATGAATCGTAAGCTGATTTGTGAATAGTGTACATGATGTCTCTGTCAGGGGAATCCTCGTCGCATGTAGAAACAAATTTTCCATCAGACAAAAGTGGCTATACGAGCTAACCGGAGTAAAGCCGAACGGCTGAATGCCAACCGCTGTCTGATTGTGTGGTTGATTGGGTTTGCGATGATGAGCGTTGTTATAATTATTAGCGAAATCCGTAGATTCAGACTACAGGAGTGGAAATAAACGCATAACAGGTTAAGAAAGATTACGTATTACCTTCTCGGTGTATCGAAGAAAATGAAATTTTGACGGAAAATTTTTGGCCAGGTCGCTGTACTAATACTGGCCAGTTGCACAGTCCCCATCTAGCAGCCGCTTTAAGTTCTATTCTGGAAGAAGCGCGGAAAACGCGTTGTACGAACATTTAACAACACCTAACCGGGGAATAATCGCGGGTAACTATAGCGGTGATTCTGGCAGAGTTAGTGAAGTTAACCTGTGAATAAGATTTGACATTGGCAGGAATAGTTACAGAATTAGTGATAACAAGACTGTTTGTTAGAACGAGGAAGGAGAAGAAACGGGGACATCACACAAATTATGGAACGATATGACGATTCCAAGTTTGTATAAAAATTTCGTACTAATACTTTTCGATCTCATGCCTGAGAAACTGGAGCGTATGAATGAAGTGTGGAACTTTTCCCTAACGTAAAGCGTTTTGCTTGTAGTAGGCCTAATAGGCATTTGATATTGGTACTTCGTGAATTATATTCTGTCGTTACAAAAAAGACCGTTTGTGCCAAAACAGTCTCGTTTATTCTATGTGTGTTACAATTGCTGCAGTATTAGAAAGGCTTAGTTTCTTTTATCTAGCAGACAGTGATAAAATAGACGTAATCAGATCGGGAAACCACACCAGTCTTGGCCCCTATTTGTATTAACAGCATTTTCAGTATTTGACAGCGACATTTAGATTTTTCATGTAGGAAAACGTTTGACGAACTTTCGCAGAAAGGAAAGCACACCATGTAAAGCAGTAGCAAGAATAGAGAGAAAAAAATTCTAGGAGCTAAGGATTGAATAAATGTGTATTGTCTTGCTTGTCTCATGTCTTTACTGGGTCTATGTATCCTATATTTAATTTTATGTCACAAAGCAGCAAGTTGTTAGCTGACAGGGAATAAAGAGTGCATATTTTTTGAAGAGTTCTTTTTTTTAATAAAAAAGAGGGACAGGATGTCAAACCGGCTGACTGTAAGCAGGAGAGGCACCACAGGACATTTCAATTTCCATTGTCCTGAATACGGTTTGATGGCATCCATTAAAAAATATACACGTTTCAATTCCACAGAGCGAAATACAGTGATGTGCGATAGAAGAATGCTGTCTGAGGAGGCGAGGCACTGCACTTTGACGCACTTGATGATAAAATAACATGTTTTACATTTCCTCGAGCACATATGTTTTATGCGTCAGACTCTTCAGAAAGCTGTGCGGTACAAAATGAATATATTTTTGAAAATTCGTTTTTATTTTAATTTTTGACGTCCCATCTCAAACGCTCGAGGGAGTGGCGGGGTATTGCCCCGGTTCGGAAATATCGTAGATCTGGTGCTGATACAGAGCAGTCTGAGTTATATTGGGGAAGTGGGTAGTCTCCACGTGACTCGTGTTTACATTTAGTGATTTTGCTGCTTCCTCTTCGTTTACTGCTCTCACGTCAAATGAAAACAAAACATATTTCTGTAGCCGGCAGCTATCAAGTGAATTAAAATACATTCACATAATTATGGAAGGCTAAAATGTGTTGTTAGTTGCAGATTTTATTTTATTTCCACCTTCCTGACAATCAAGCATTAATTGCCTTGCAGAACAATGAACTTATTTTGTCGGTTTGGTAAAGAAATTTTCTTTTATTAATCTTTTCTGCTGAGGCAGACAATATACACTCCTGGAAATTGAAATAAGAACACCGTGAATTCATTGTCCCAGGAAGGGGAAACTTTATTGACACATTCCTGGGGTCAGATACATCACATGATCACACTGACAGAACCACAGGCACATAGACACAGGCAACAGAGCATGCACAATGTCGGCACTAGTACAGTGTATATCCACCTTTCGCAGCAATGCAGGCTGCTATTCTCCCATGGAGACGATCGTAGAGATGCTGGATGTAGTCCTGTGGAACGGCTTGCCATGCCATTTCCACCTGGCGCCTCAGTTGGACCAGCGTTCGTGCTGGACGTGCAGACCACGTGAGACGACGCTTCATCCAGTCCCAAACATGCTCAATGGGGGACAGATCCGGAGATCTTGCTGGCCAGGGTAGTTGACTTACACCTTCTAGAGCACGTTGGGTGGCACGAGATACATGCGGACGTGCATTGTCCTGTTGGAACAGCAAGTTCCCTTGCCGGTCTAGGAATGGTAGAACGATGGGTTCGATGACGGTTTGGATGTACCGTGCACTATTCAGTGTCCCCTCGACGATCACCAGTGGTGTACGGCCAGTGTAGGAGATCGCTCCCCACACCATGATGCCGGGTGTTGGCCCTGTGTGCCTCGGTCGTATGCAGTCCTGATTGTGGCGCTCACCTGCACGGCGCCAAACACGCATACGACCATCATTGGCACCAAGGCAGAAGCGACTCTCATCGCTGAAGACGACACGTCTCCATTCGTCCCTCCATTCACGCCTGTCGCGACACCACTGGAGGCGGGCTGCACGATGTTGGGGCGTGAGCGGAAGACGGCCTAACGGTGTGCGGGACCGTAGCCCAGCTTCATGGAGACGGTTGCGAATGGTCCTCGCCGATACCCCAGGAGCAACAGTGTCCCTAATTTGCTGGGAAGTGGCGGTGCGGTCCCCTACGGCACTGCATAGGATCCTACGGTCTTGGCGTGCATCCGTGCGTCGCTGCGGTCCGGTCCCAGGTCGACGGGCACGTGCACCTTCCGCCGACCACTGGCGACAACACCTATGTACTGTGGAGACCTCACGCCCCACGTGTTGAGCAATTCGGCGGTACGTCCACCCGGCCTCCCGCATGCCCACTATACGCCCTCGCTCAAAGTCCGTCAACTGCACATACGGTTCACGACCACGCTGTCGCGGCATGCTACCAGTGTTAAAGACTGCGATGGAGCTCCGTATGCCACGGCAAACTGGCTGACACTGACGGCGGCGGTGCACAAATGCTGCGCAGCTAGCGCCATTCGACGGCCAACACCGCGGTTCCTGGTGTGTCCGCTGTGCCGTGCGTGTGATCATTGCTTGTACAGCCCTCTCGCAGTGTCCGGAGCAAGTATGGTGGGTCTGACACACCGGTGTCAATGTGTTCTTTTTTCCATTTCCAGGAGTGTATTTGAAATGAAGTGTTTAATTCCACACACTGTTCGCTGCATTTCAAGTGCGCGTTTTCAACTTAAAGCACGTATGGCATTATGCCATAATAAACAAGCAAACATGAGATAACACAGTATTGGTACTCCAAGAAAATTTACATCTCGAAAACAACATTGATAAGCTTAATATCAGGTCGTGGCCTACTTCACTGGGAATCTGGACATACGAATGTGCACTTTAAATGTGCACGTTTTAGTATGGGTCACGAAATTCCGATGCTCTTGGAGTATCCTCTGTTGTCTTGTTTCTTTTATGACATAATGTAAGATCTTTTAATGTTTTACAGGTACGAACATATGGGCTCCCTACGGCATCATAGCTGCGCAAGCGCGGTGAAGCCTGTCATCTGGCGCTCTCAGATCAAGTGCAGAAACGAACGTACTTCAAACAGGTCGCGGGAAAATATTCCGAATGGTGGTTTGAAAAGCGTTACCATCAAAGCAAATTTCCTTTTACGCAAGTTGAACTATGTGCGAGAATGTACAGGGCTATTACAAATGATTGAAGCGATTTCATAAATTCACTGTAGCTCCATTCTTTGACATATGGTCACGACACACTACAGATACGTAGAAAAACTCATAAAGTGTTGTTCGGCTGAAGCCGCACTTCAGGTTTCTGCCGCCAGAGCGCTCGAGAGCGCAGTGAGACAAAATGGCGACAGGAGCCGAGAAAGCGTATATCGTGCTTGAAATGTACTCACATCAGTCAGTCATAACAGTGCAACGACACTTCAGGACGAAGTTCAACAAAGATCCACCAACTGCTAACTCCATTCGGTGATGGTATGCGCAGTTTAAAGCTTCTGGATGCCTCTGTAAGGGGAAATCAACGGGTCGGCCTGCAGTGAGCGAAGAATCGGTTGAACGCGTGCGGGCAAGTTTCACACGTAGCCCGCGGAAGTCGACGAATAAAGCAAGCAGGGAGCTAAACGTACCACAGCCGACAGTTTGGAAAATCTTACGGAAAAGGCTAAAGCAGAAGCCTTACCATTTACAATTGCTACAAGCCCTGACACCCGATGACAAAGTCAAACGCTTTGAATTTTCAGCACGGTTGCATCAGCTCATGGAAGAGGATGCGTTCAGTGCGAAACTTGTTTTCAGTGATGAAGTAACATTTTTTCTTAATGGTGAAGTGAACAGACACAATGTGCGAATCTGGGCGGTAGAGAATCCTCACGCATTCGTGCAGCAAATTCGCAATTCACCAAAATTTAACGTGTTTTGTGCAATCTCACGGTTTAAAGTTTACGGTCCCTTTTTCTTCTGCGAAAAAAACGTTACAGGATACATGTATCTGGACATGCTGGAAAATTGGCTCAGGCCACAACTGGAGACCGACAGCGCCAACTTCATCTTTCAACAGGATGGTGCTCCACCGCACTTCCATCATGATGATCGGCATTTCTTAAACAGGAGATCGGTCGTGGTGGAGATCATGATCAGCAATTCACGTCATGGCCTCCACGCTCTCCCAACTTAACCCCATGCGATTTCTTTCTGTGGGGTTATGTGAAATATTCGGTGTTTAAACCTCCTCCACCAAGAAACGTGCCAGAACTGCGAGCTCGCATCAACAATGCTTTCGAACTCATTGATGGGGACATGCTGCGCCGAGTGTGGGAGGAACTTGATTATCGGCTTGATGTCTGCCGAATCACTAAAGGGGCACATATCGAACATTTGTGAATGCCTAAAAAAACGTTTTGAGTTTTTGTATGTGTGTGCAAAGCATTGTGAAAATATCTCAAATAATAAAGTTATTGTAGAGCTGTGAAATCGCTTCAATCATTTGTAATAACCCTGTACAATTAATTTCTTAAATCACAGAGCGTTTGACTCTCATTTAAAAATCAACTCTTTGATGACGAGCCATTTAGATGAATTTCGAACCCAGAAGATCAGACATTTATGTCGTTATTAAAAATTTTACTGTCACATTTGTGTGATATTTCGTAAATTGTAATACGCGCATAAAAGACCAACATTATATGTGAAACCTTAGCTTCTCTTTGCAGCGTATTAATGGACCAATATTATATGTGAAAGTTTTTCGTTTCGTGTAACAACACTATGTATATTAATTTAAACGATTAATTTTTCCTGTTTGTGTGTTCGCGCTACTTAACAGCGATGTTGCTATTGGCTGACTACATCATGTGTCCTAAGCTCTGAATACCCGCTGTCATCGGCTGGCGAGATCACGTGACATGAGCTATGACTGGCTTACAAAAGCTCATCACAATCTCGATTTCAATGCTTCGCAAAGTAACATGTGGTGTTTGGTGTAATTCAAATTTATACTTTTGTAATACTAAATTATGCAGCGTACAAGTTGCTGCACATCAAAGATCTTTCCGAAACGTGTTTTTTTCCCCCGTGTTTAGTTTTCTAAAGCGCTGGGAAATTCTATGCCCATGTATAAAACCATAATCATTCAAAGGACTGATAAGTTATACAGTTCCGAGAGAAAATAGACTGTCAGCTAACAGGGAAAAAGTATGTTTTTACCCGGGAGAAAGTGTGTTTTTAACCGGGAAATCCGCGAGAAACCCGGGAATTTTTTTTCCTTGTCCACGTATACACCCTGGTTATGAAAATAAAGATATTATCTGTGCAACACTGTTGGACCTCAGGAGACCTTTTGATATGGTCTCCCACAATATTCCCATAAAAACCTCTACTACTACAGAATGAGTGAGAATGCCCTATGCCTAATGCAGTCAGACTTGGGCGGTAGAAAACAGTTAGCTAAGGTAAATAATCACATGTGAGAATATCTCCCAGTTGTAAATTGCATACCTCAAGGATCTGTTCTTGGATCTTTCTTTTTCATTTTTTATATAAATGATTTACTTGCAGTTGTATCATGTGATGCAGTGCTATATGCTGATGACACAACACTCGTCACATGTGATACCGATCTTGAAAAAGTGCAACACAGCATGGCAGTAGCAATGGAGAGGTGCACTACTTGGTTTGAGGCAAATGTACTGCAGAAGAATGATAGTAAAACTGAAGCTATTGTTTCAATCTGAATATTCCCACTCATAACAACAAAACAGTAAAATTATCAGAATTTCATATAGATAAAAAACTCAGCTGGGATACCCACACACGGAAAGATATGTGGCAAATTGGCACGTGCCATATATCTGCTGTACAAGCTGAGGAGCAGTGTCAGTAAATGCAAATTTTGCATTCTTCCATTCGCACCTAAGTTATGGAATGCTATTGTGGGGCAATTCTGTAGGCTCAAAATGAGCATTTAAATGATAAAAGAAAGCCATAAGGTGCATAGCAGAACTTAGCCCATATGGATCATGTTGAGATTATTTTAAGAAACTAAATATAATGACAGTACCTGGCCTGTATATTTACAATTGCCTTGCAAAGAGAATCTGAGTAAATTTGACTTAAGGAGAACAGTTCATGACCATAACATAAGAAATGGACATTCAATTAATATGCCATATGCTAGACTTGCAAAGACACATAACAGCTACAAATATCTTGGTCCTGTCTACTTCAACCAATTACCTGAAAATGTCTACACAGTGCCAGTACATAAATTTAAAACCAGTCTTGCGAGGTGGATCAAAAGTAAAGTAATTTACTTTGGTCATGAGTTCCTTGAGTATGTGACAAATGACCCATTTCCCTTATGAGAATGAACTATATGCAAATTATACATATACCACAATTTCGAGAGGCCCACATAGTGGTGAAACAGCCATTTAGCTTGAGGAAGAGGATCAGAGAAATAGCCCAGTGACCCAACAACATGAATAGAGAAGACGGGTACCAACTCCCAGTGTCGTGGCTGCCAGCAGTGACAGCCTTGTGGAAGCACAGCTCTCCCAAAGCAACAGGCACATTGTAGGCCACAGCGGTGGAGGGTACACAGAGTTTGACACGCTCTAGCCGATACTAGGAAGTTAGTAAACAGCACTTCACTGCAGTTGTTGCTGAATTTCCTATTCGCTGATTTCCACCAATGACAAGCAATAAAAAAACTCCAATGTAAAACGCCTATTTTCGCCGGTGACAACACACAATGCAAAGACCAGTAAAAGAACACCTAAAACCCTTCCTTCTCTTCTCGTGTCCAAGGACAGCTCTCCTCCATAGTACATATGTAATTAAACTAGTGTCCATTCAGCAGTTAGCAGTACACCCGGAGGAAGGCGTCTTGCAATAGTCACCGAAACATTGGAATTTTATAATTAACAATGCGGTCACAAACCCAAAAGAATTTTATTGACTGTGACATACAAACGTGTAGTCAGGAGTGTAGGATAACCAAGTGCATCCACTGTTACACGAAATTGCACCACAAACTATAACTCCAGGTGCAGGTCCAGTCTAGCATGCAGACAGAATGGTTGCAGACCCTCAACGGTCCTCCTCCTATATATGAAGACAGTAACTTGTTCTCGAAAGAACAGTTACTGTTGATGACCGTGCAGCTTTTCCCTCGAATAAATTATGGCTAACTGACAACCTCAGCTGCTGACAGGTGTTGTTGATATACCTCGATGTGGACAGCTGAAAATGTGTGCCCCGACCGGGACTCGAACCCGGGATCTCCTGCTTACATGGCAGACACTCTATCCATCTGAGCCACTGAGGACACAGATGAATAGAGCAACTGCAGGGACTTATCCCTTGCACACTTCCCGTGAGACTCACATTCCCAACTGTCCACAATTCTACATATGTATTGTACCTTATAGACATTTGCCCACCCACTCATTACCCACGCACGCTTTGGCGATTCCCGTAAGAGTTTGGGCAACCTGTGCGCATTCGCACAGATGGAGGTCAATGGCTGGGTAGCCTTTAACTATATATAGATGAAGACAGTAACTTGTTCTCGAAAGAACAGTTACTGTTGATGACCGTGCAGCTTTTCCCTGGAATAAATGATGACTAACTGACAACCTCAGCTCAAATCTTTAGTTTGCTGCAGGTAAGGAAACACCCTTTTAACTTTGGCCTGATGAGAAACACTCAGTTTAGAGTTGAACTGAATCAGCCTTCCTGCATTAAGGGGAATATCAGGTCAAGTACATGTGGTTATATACAACAAACAACCCACAGCCTTTATGTACAATTTTTGGTCAAATGGCATGCCATTCTCGTCTCACGAAAGTGGTTGTCATTATGTGGTGTAACTATGTGTTGCAGTCATACATTTCGAACACACTCATTTTGTACTGAATGTAACTAGTTCAGTTTAATTTCACTTGTCCTTGAGACTGCTCAATCTTAAGTCTTAAAATAAACATGTCATCCATTTCTTTAATGCTAATGTGAGATTTCAAAACATTCTTGAATATTTCAGTTCTCTCTTCCTCATCTATTACATTGTCAACATGAAGCCCAGTGATCAAATGATTAGAGAAGAATGCACAAGGATCCTTTTCACATTGTTTCAAATGCAACTTTTTCATCACAGAGCAAAAACGTCATTACAATTTTTACCTGTGTGGTGAAGCCCATACAAACTCTTACTCAATAAACACACTTTATTCCTCACATTAAACAATTTTGGTTGCTCCATGAAAATGGTGCAATTTATGGGCCTAGTAAGATAAGCAGTTTCTACATCAATGAGTTTGACTTTCCATTCCCTAAGTATTGCAATTGGTATCAGAATCCTCAAGCTACTTCGTCTCATTACTGTGTTGTAGCTTTCCCAGTAATCTACTCCAAATATCTGGCTGTAACCCAGAGCGACTAACCTTGCCTTAAATTTAGCAATCTCATCTCTGCTTCTCATCGTAGTAAACACCCACTTGTTTTCTATACCCTGATCAGTTTTCGATTTGTCGATAAGTTGCCATGTATTGTAGCATTTTAGAGTACTCATTTCTGACTCCATAGTATTTTGTACACCACTTGTCCCTGACACTGAGGCTAAAGCTTCTTCTACTGATGTTGGATCAGGTGGATTCACTTGACACATGGTAGCAAAAAAATGTGCAGAGAGACACAAACCACACTTTTTGGTTTTGCCAGATATGAAAGCTGTCGTAGCCCTACTTCACTATTTGCGCTAGAAATATCATTTCCCAACATGGTATTGCACTCCTCACACACATCACTGTCTCCACTGCCTTCTGTATCACATCCATCTTCTCCTCCGACCTCAGATTGGCTCCTATCTCCTCGAACAGCTGTTGATTCTACTGCATCATCTGCTACTGGTTTTGCACTCCTCAGTGCTGTGTTGTCGCCATCTGTTGATAGATCAGAAAAGTTCATCCGCACTGTACTGGTGTCGTCTGCTGTCACCTCATTGCTGTATGGATCAGTTATTGCCACCTGATTCGTGATTACTTCCCCTGGAAGACACAGCTCATTGTTGACTGTAGCTATACTCTCTCATCAAAGATGATATCTCTTCTCAAAAGGATTTTTCTTTGTCCAAGGCTCCACAGATGATATCCTTTTGATCCTGCTTCAACTCCAAAAAAACACATTCTTCTGTCCATTCCTCAAGTTTGTCAGATGTCAATGTGCTTGTCTGGGCTATGCAGCCAAACACCATGAACATTTTCATGTTTTTTTTAATAAGTTCTTTCTGCTTCCAGACTTCATACAGAATTTTTCTACCAAGGAATCTTGTTGGGCCTCTATTTCTGATGTAGCAGGCCAACATCAGAGCTTCTCCCCAAAAGTTGATGGGCAAACCACATTGGAATAGTAGACACCTCACAATCGATGTAAGTGTTTGATTCAGGCGCTTGACTTTTCCATTGGATGGGGGAGAGTAAACTGTGCTTTTCTGGCATAATATGCACTCTTTCTTGAACAACTGTTCAAATTTGCTGTTGATGTACTAAGTTCCATTGTCTGATGGGAATCATAGCAGTTTTCTTTGTGTCACACACACACACACACACACACACACACACACTGCACCTAAACTCCACAAAAGAGTCAAGCTCATCACTTTTCTGCTTTAACACTATTTCTACTGAATAGCTTGAGTGAGCAGCCAGGTAAGTAGCATGGGTGCTCCCCCTAAGGAGATCTGTCTAATATAGCCCACATCATTATGTTCTAGAACATTTTCAGTAGTAGTTTGGCTTGTTTTGAAAGGCTGTCTTTTCATTTTTCCTTGCACACACACTTCACATTTTCCTTCATACTTAGAGGCTCCAATACTTTGGGTAAAACTTCTCTGTGTCCAAGTCTTTGGTGCCACAGAATTTCTGCCTGTCTGACTGTTGCTTCATTTTCCACTGACTGATGTGTTTTGTCATTGTAGGACATCACTGTATTGTTATTCACTTTATAATATTCACAGTGACTAAATAGTCATAACTACCTGATGATCTTCTTCTCACCATTAGACACATTATCATCACTGTTTCTGAATATAATGCACATTCCTTTCTCGTCCATTTGTTTAACAGGTGACACGTTCCCATCCATTTCTTTCGCCAAAGCACTTCTGTTAATTGGACTGATTTATCCCCACATGACATTCTGCTTTCATGACAATACTTCCCTAACCAGTCACTTCAGTAAGTTTCCCACCAGCCTGTTTCACTTCTCCAAAGTTGGCCATGCCTAAGTTCTGTAGTATCTGTTGGGGACTAGCCATATGATGTGATGCTTCAGAATCCAGAACCCACCCACACCTTTTCATCAGCATCTCCTCCACTTCTGGTCACAGTCATGACCACTATTTCATCACCTTCTTTGGCACTTGCACTTGAGTCTTCACTGTTTGGATAATTCTTAGCACTATTGAGCTTGCACCCACTTGTCCTGTATACTGATTTCTTAGAGTACATTCTGCTTGCTTGATGCACCCACTTCTTGTTTTCCATGGAAATGTGGGCACTCCTCAGCAATGTGAGAAACGTAGTATGTTTTGCAGGCTGTGTTCTTCTCACCTTCTTGGTTTTGTTTATAATGTTTGTAGTGGCTCCGTCAAAACTTGTATTGTTTATGACTTCCACCTTGAGCTGCATATGCTTTGGCTTCTTCTCGGCTCTTAGTCTGCTCTGAAACCTGTTCCAGGCCCTTCTCTTCTAATTCTAGTCTGTTGATAACAAGGTCTGTCGTCAATCTGTCTTTATCTCTTTCTAAACTCCTAATGAGGCCTTCATACTTCTCCAGAGGCAGACCTAGAAGCATGAAGCCTACATCTGTTTTGTCATCAAAGACCCCCTTGCTTCACTAATCTATTGGCATCCAGTATCTTCATTACATAGTCATATTGTCTTCTTTCTACAGATCTACAAGTCCCTCATCTTGGCTATAGTGTTAAGTAGGCCATTGTTGCAGGGTATTTCTTCCCGTTTCTCCCATATTTTCTTCACTAGTTTTAGAGTGCCAGTCATCTCTGGGCAGCGATCTTCAGCCAGCATTAGAATAATGGACAAGGCCGTCTCATTTTTCTTCTTTTTCTCTGCATCCACTTGATCTTAACGTGTTCCAAATGCAGGTCCTATGGTATCCCATGCCTCATGATGTACCAGGGAACAAACATGAATTTACCACGAGGAAAAGTTAATGCTGCACAGGCGATCAATCTTCACAGGTGTTCCATCATACTAAATTGTTTCCTTTGTTGTCACTTTAGGCAGAATGTCAAATACATCTTCTTCATCAGTTCTTGTACTTTGTATTCTTTTTTTGCCAAACTCAAGCAAGCTCATCACACCCATGCACAGGGCCCATAACCTGTTGTAATTCTTATGTGTGCGGCGAGTATTGACACATGGACATGCGTGTGCAGTTGAATTAAAACATATACATCATCATCCTTGATAAATGTATTACAGAAAACACACACATACAATACACTGAATGGCACTACCTTCACACTGCATGCTTGTTACAGAGATGTTTTTTCTCACGCTACTCAAATTGTATCAAAGAAGCACATACAGAGAAGAGAAGCATACACTAGAAACCCGTGGTTTTCAAGTGCTCTGGGAATGGTGCTGAATTTGAATGATGGTCACCGCATTAAGTAAACATAATTGCAACAATTACCACTCACATACAGGCATTTAAACTCTCATTCTTCCCATGCTCCATATGCGAATAGAAAGGAAAGCCGCCCCAGTAATTGTTACAAAGGGAAGTACCCTCTGCTATATTTTTCACAATGGCTTACAGAGTATGGGTATAGATGTAGTAGAATGCAATAATTAAGATAGATTAATCTTCATTATGGATTTATGTAAATTGAAGAAGTGTACTCTCTCTCTCTCTCTCTCTCTCTCTCTCTCTCTCTCTCTCTCTCTCTTTGTCTGTCTCTATGTATTAAATATTGCTATGCCTATATCCTTTTATGTTATCACCATAAGTGATCATGAAACTTCCTGGCAGATCAACACTGTGTGCCGGACCAAGACTCGAACTCAAGACCTTTGCCTTTTGTGGGCAAGTGCTCTACTGACCGAGCTACCCAAGTACGATTCAGGACCCATCATCACAGCTTTACTTTATTTATAGTTTTCAGTTTGCATGACATTCCTTTTACCAGTTGTGTACTTAATCTATAGCTCTACTTTTTTTCCGTTTTACTACCGTTATAAAAATTGAGCCTTTTGATCAATGTTGGAGTCAGCTCTTTCAAAATCTAAAATTCGTGAGGACAAGAATTTTTCTGTTTCCTTTTCCAATCGTAATTTCCAAGTGTGCATGACCCATGCATATCCTGTTGTTTGCTCTTACTTTGCTTACTACTTTTTCTAAGTATGTATTTATTCCTTACTTATTACAATCTGGAGGAACTCTGGGTAAATAAAGGTGCTCTTTTTGACCCTTTTAACTTCACACAACACATAACAATGCTAGTGGAAAAGGGAATTCAAACTTACCAGAATAATCTCTACAAAATGTGTGACTTTTGTCACGATACTGCCCTTTTCCTTTTAGGCACAGTACCTATACCTTACATACGGGTTGATACTATGAATGCACTCCCTCCTTCCATTTTGGTAGGTACGCCCCTTTAAACAAATTCCTAATATACTATGGTACAGGTCAAGCCCCTCCTCGGTGCCCCTGCCCGCACAGTATAGGTCAGCCCTTCTTGAGTCTGCCTACCTGCCCTTTTCCATCCAATCAATGCTGGGTGCGCCCTCCTTCTCCTTTCTGAGTAGGCTTCATAGTATACATCTTTATGCACACTATAATTCAAATCTACCTCCTAGAAAAACTAAACTCTACTTTACCCCTCCCACTCGCTTCTCAATACTTTCTTTAACCCCTTAGGGTCCTCCCTTACTCTTCCAGTCCTAAGTTTCCAATAGACACCACACTTGGAAATATTATTTAATATATACTCTACTTGTCCCACTATCCTACAATTTGTAAATAGTTGTTAGACTGAAGGTATATGTGTAGCTTAATGAACCACAATGTGTACCATCATAACAACCATGAATACTCTTAGTTCTTACATATACACTCCTGGAAATTGAAATAAGAACACCGTGAATTCATTGTCCCAGGAAGGGGAAACTTTATTGACACATTCCTGGGGTCAGATACATCACATGATCACACTGACAGAACCACAGGCACATAGACACAGGCAACAGAGCATGCACAATGTCGGCACTAGTACAGTGTATATCCACCTTTCGCAGCAATGCAGGCTGCTATTCTCCCATGGAGACGATCGTAGAGATGCTGGATGTAGTCCTGTGGAACGGCTTGCCATGCCATTTCCACCTGGCGCCTCAGTTGGACCAGCGTTCGTGCTGGACGTGCAGACCGCGTGAGACGACGCTTCATCCAGTCCCAAACATGCTCAATGGGGGACAGATCCGGAGATCTTGCTGGCCAGGGTAGTTGACTTACACCTTCTAGAGCACGTTGGGTGGCACGAGATACATGCGGACGTGCATTGTCCTGTTGGAACAGCAAGTTCCCTTGCCGGTCTAGGAATGGTAGAACGATGGGTTCGATGACGGTTTGGATGTACCGTGCACTATTCAGTGTCCCCTCGACGATCACCAGTGGTGTACGGCCAGTGTAGGAGATCGCTCCCCACACCATGATGCCGGGTGTTGGCCCTGTGTGCCTCGGTCGTATGCAGTCCTGATTGTGGCGCTCACCTGCACGGCGCCAAACACGCATACGACCATCATTGGCACCAAGGCAGAAGCGACTCTCATCGCTGAAGACGACACGTCTCCATTCGTCCCTCCATTCACGCCTGTCGCGACACCACTGGAGGCGGGCTGCACGATGTTGGGGCGTGAGCAGAAGACGGCCTAACGGTGTGCGGGACCGTAGCCCAGCTTCATGGAGACGGTTGCGAATGGCCCTCGCCGATACCCCAGGAGCAACAGTGTCCCTAATTTGCTGGGAAGTGGCGGTGCAGTCCCCTACGGCACTGCGTAGGATCCTATGGTCTTGGCGTGCATCCGTGCATCGCTGCGTTCCGGTCCCAGGTCGACGGGCACGTGCACCTTCCGCCGACCACTGGCGACAACATCAATGTACTGTGGAGACCTCATGCCCCACATGTTGAGCAATTCGGCGGTACGTCCACCCGGACTCCCGCATGCCCACTATATGCCCTCGCTCAAAGTCCGTCAACTGCACATACGGTTCACGTCCACGCTGTCACGGCATGCTACCAGTGTTAAATACTGCGATGGAGCTCCGTATGCCATGGCAAACTGGCTGACACTGACGGCAGCGGTGCACAAATGCTGCGCAGCTAGCGCCATTCGACGGCCAACACCGCGGTTCCTGGTGTGTCCGCTGTGCCGTGCGTGTGATCATTGCTTGTACAGCCCTCTCGCAGTGTCCGGAGCAAGTATGGTGGGTCTGACACACCGGTGTCAATGTGTTCTTTTTTCCATTTCCAGGAGTGTATAAATATATCCCTGTGCATACCTGTATGTGATGTGGAACCGTCACCTCACATAACCATGTGCGCATACCCATCATTACATGCACAATTTCCCCCTCCAATACATGATGGTTCTCACATCATCTTTTCTGTTTGTGTCTTTGTGTTTCATTGTGTGTATGCGTATGGGTAGTCATGTAGCCTGATTTTTCAGCCTGTTTATGTAAAATAAGTTGAAGGTTATAGAAAACCATAGAATTTGAGGACTTCTGCAATAGAAGTGTATGCATATGGAAAGAGGGAAAGATAGACTGGTACTCAGATGAGAAGTAAGAAAGGAAGAGATAGAAATGGTTGCTAAGATTGAAGAAGTGAAATAAGTTGGTCCCAAAGAAAGGAAACCCTTCCCACCCCCGTTCCCCAGGATCCCTGCTTCACTGGTACTTGTGTGAGAAGCTGGAGGAGGTATGATGTTATTCATCTCCTGCAGATCGGATATTCTCCCCTTCATCTTTGAAGCCCCCAAAGAAAGATCTTAGCAACTCCTATGGAATGGCAAATGATGAAGAATCAGTCACACTTGTCTGCGAGGGTTGTCTGAAAGGTGGTGTGTGTGTGTGTGTGTGTGTGTGTGTGTGTGTGTGTGTGTAGTGGTAGTCATGTTTGTGCCTACACTACCCAGCCCTTTCAACATTTATATAATCCCTCCCCATTCACATCACACCTCACAAAAGTTATAAAATATTCAGTAGTAAATAGAAAACTATGTATCATGTCATCACAAATTTATAATTCTTCATATTACATTGTATCGTATCATTCGCATCATTCCTCACAAAGCGTACAAAATTTTAAATAGTAAGTATCATATTATCAAAAATATATAAATATTCATATTACATCGTATCCTTCTATAGTTTAGGCCCAAACCAGACCTAACTAAATTTTGGTTGGCTAGGCAAAAATATGACCTAACTATATGCCAATGGCGGGAGAGACTGGCTGGTTAGGCAAAAATATGACCCAACATTCCATGGAGCCTGTGTCGGCTGCTGTCAACACTACAATTGAGACCCCAGGACAAGTAACGAAGACCAGCAATGGCACCCCTGGAATAACTGAGGAGGACATCATAAAATGTCCCATCGGTTATAATTTTTTATTTATCCGTTGCCATCCATGAATACCTCTGCACACAGGTTCATATGGAAAACTGGTGAAGAGATTGCATTCAAAGACTACTTTCAGCAAAAATAAAACCTAAGTATGATTGGATTCGAGATCCTTGATGACTAGGGCGGAGCATGCTGTCAACTCACCATTACATTGAGACTAGAGCGGAGCATGCGTTTGACTTACATATTACGAGGCATTACAAAATGCTTCAGTCTTGACTCAATATAACAACAAATCCATCAAGGTGATCATATAACTGTGGATCCTAGTGCCCATAAAACAAATAAGTCTGCGTATAAATGCAAGATCACTTACTGCTACCTCCACAAGAAGCAGTATGACCTTGATATCAGCGATTTGCTGCAACGCTTGCTTGTCCGCTATGTCAAGATGAGTATGCTGAAGAACTAAACTATATGACAATATAAGAGGATGAGAACAGAATACAGGATAGTATAAGACTTGAAGAGATTTCGGTGTGGGAAAACGAATATGAAAGTAACACTGAACCCAACGAGAGATCCGACAGTCGTCACTCCGCCCGTTAACACAGAATTTTAACGTCCCTGGGGAACAGATGTGACTCCGCTCGGATCCCATGGGTCTGATATTAACCTCATTTGAGCAGGTGCATACCAGTACTTCTCATTAAATTTTGTGTGAAAGTTTCCCCACAGCAAAACAATTACCCTTTTACTAGGAAGCACGATATTAAGTAAATTTATTCTATGTTCTAATTTGTCTGGGACAAGTTTGAATTCTTTCCATGAGTCATCTCTTAACATTGTTATTATCATTATATTTGGAAAAAGCAACAGTCAAAACATTTCTGGATATTATACTCTCAGTAACTTCTCGATCTATCAACTCCTCTACCTGTTCCTCCAGATCGCTTATATTTATGGTGTCTGCGGTTGCTAGCTTTTCCTTAAAATTTCTCTCCATATCATGTACTTGAGTGTTGACTCCTGCAATTTGTGATTGGACTATAGGAATCAGTTTATCCTGTCTTTCAATGTTATCTTTTAAGTTGTGTAGTCTTTGTTTCACTGTATCAAGTGTAACATTACATACATTTTGAAAGATCCTAATTTTTCATTAAATTCAGACTGTATATTGTTACATTTGTCTTCAATATCAAATTCTAACTTCTGGGTTAACTGCTGAAATTGATCATCCTGCTTTTGGATAAAGTCCGTAAACATTTGATTTATTTGCACAGTTAAAGAATTACTTAATTCATTCTTTAAATCTACTCATAAACTTTCCACTTTATCATTTAACACATCAAATTTAGAATTTAAAGCTTCACCCTGTGCTTCTAGTTTTTCACTTAAAGTTGTACTTATTTCATTTCTCAAGGAGTCAATTTGAGCAGTTGCAGCTACACTTTGGCGCTCTATTTTTTCCCGTAATGAAGCATTGTGAGCATTTAGTTCTTGTGTTAAAGAAGCTGAATCTGCATCTAATTTTTCACTTAAAGAGGAAATATGAACAGTTATTAAATTTGCTAATTTAGTCCGATCTGGGATCTCTCTACTAATTCTAATGACCATGCCCGGTTCGGAAATTTCTGTAGGTTGTTGTTCCTGCTCCATATTTTTATTCTTTTTTTGACCTTGTGATCATTATAAAAAATCTCCTCTATGAATAATGACCACACTACTTTACATTCAAATAGTTATTGTCTTCAGCTCACCCAGCATAAAGTTCTAAGCTACATTGCTGGGTGTAAAATCAGCACCAGTGAATAGCACAGGTGGCGGTAGCATCAAACGTTGGTCGCGGCATCGGTATTGGCGGGTGCAAAGTCAGCAACTCAAATGGAAACCAGCAATGGTGGTGGGTTACTGCATCGGCATCCGCCGGTTACTGCGTCGACGTCGACTGGTTCTGGTTATTGCGTTGGCGTTGGCTGGTTACTGTGTGTGTGAGGATTGCTTCCTTCCCACACCCAAATCTTCTTAACTGAATCCTACAAACCAATCTCCCCATCTTGTTATTAAGGGTTGCTATGGCAACTCTCAACTTCTCCTTGTCTCAATTTACTCCAAAAAAATTCCTCCTTTTCGAGTCCTGATCACTTTGATCACGACGTTCTGGTGGTTTCCAGCAACTAGAAGGAGCAGTGTGGTGCTGGTGTGCCAGACTCACACTCCCACTTTATTATTGAGCTTACGTGGAGTTGTTTCACCAATCTTCTTTTTAGGATAGCTGGCTGCAGTTGTCTGCCCAACTTCTTCTCTGAAGATAAGATACTGTTTTGGAGGAATTTTTTGTACTCTTAAAGTAACTCCGTACACTCAGGATACTTTGAAACCAATCTCACTATATTTTCACTTCCACAAACAAGACACCATTTAAATGATTCATTTTTTGTAAGCCCAGCAGTTACTTGTCTGACAGATACTCTTACAAACTTTATAACAAATACAATCTAGAAAGCTCTAGCAAGTCCACCATCCAGACCTTACAAAAGTAATTGAATAAGTAAGTGTCTTTTCTTTTCTGTAACAACATTCAACTGTTCTCAATAATGCTGACATAGCACCATCACAGAGCACTTGTGCTGGACTCGTAACTTCTGAGGCGAGCGCTGCGACTACCTGCCCGCGACAATCAACTGTCTGATATGTGCCAGTCCTGCACACACATAATCGTGGCACAGTAGACACAGTTCCACTTTCACACACTCATCTTTAAAATAAAGCATGTTTGAGATTGTAGAAATATGAGTGTCTCTAGAATTTACCCCGAAATTCTCGAGGCACTACACTCCCTTCCAAGCTTCACAGAAGTCTACTGTGAAACTTGCAAGACTAGCATTTCTGGAAGAAAGGATATTGTGGAGATATGGCATAGACACAGCCTGGGAGATATTTCCAGAATAAAATTTTCACTCTGCAGTGAAGTGTATGTTGATACGAAACCGTGTTCTGGCTCGAGATTCAAACTCAGGACCATTGCTGTTCATGGGCAAGTGCTCTACCAACTGAGCTACCCAAGCACAACTCACAACCTGTCCTTCTCCAGTACCTCATCCTCTACCTTGCAGACTTCATGAAAGTTCTATGAAACTTGCACGACTGACATTCCTGGAAGAAAGGATATTGCAGTGGAGTGTATGCTGATATGAAGTAAAGCTGTGAGAATAAGCTGTGAGGTGTGCTTGAGTAGCTTAGTTGATAGAGCACATGCCCGCAAAAGGCAAAGGTCCCGATATCGAGTAATGGTCCAGCACACAGGTTTGATTTGCCAGGATATTTCATATCAGCATACACTTCATTGTAGAGTGAAAATTTCATTCTGGAATTACAGATCATCTTTCCAATGGTTCTACGAACCATTGTAGTTTTCTTCTAAGCAGATTACTGTAGAATAACACTTGATGCTGGCTAAAGTACCTTACAACTATCTGCTGGGTGTGATATGCAAATTTAATGAAGTCCTGCATCATGACATTGCCTAAATGAGTTTAACACATTAGACATCCAAAACAAGAAACAATCATATGGAAATTAGATATGAATATATCAACATAGCAGAGTTATGTTCATCATTTAGGTATTCCTGAAGAGGCTGTCTGAACTGATAAAACATGGCATACATCATCATCCTTGATAAATGCATTACAGAAAAAACACACATACAGTACACTGAATGGCAGTGTCATCACACTGCATGCTTGTGACAGAGATGTTTTTCTCACGCTACTCAAACTGTATCAAAGAAGCACATACAGAGAAGAGAAGCATACACTAGAAACCCTTGGTTTTCAAGTACTCTGGGAATGGTGCTGAATTTGAATGACGGTCACCGCATTAAGTAAACATAATTGCAACAATTACCACTCACACACAGTCATTTAAACTCTCGTTCTTCCGACGCTCCGTATGCGAATAGAAAGTAAAGAAGCCCCAGTAGTTGTTACAAAGGGAATTACCCTCTGCTATGCTTTTCACAATGGCTTACAGAGTATGGGTATAGATGTAGTAGAATGCAATAATTAACAAGTTCCATCATACAGTAAAACCTTCAGAAATGTGGAATGAGTTGAGGAATACAGTAACAAAGAGAAGCAGTTGTTTGAAAGTAATTCTCATTTTGTTGCCTTCCTCCCACAATTTTAATGTAGAATCCAAGCTGCCTTCTCTGTGTGGTCTTGACTATCGCATGAGCTTCCAAATTCTGCAGTTTGACATAATTATGTCACAACTGGCAAATAAAACGTTTTGTTGACCTACTTGGTTCTATCTCTTCCAATGCTGTATTCATTAAATTTTTAATTTAGGATTGCCAACTTCATTTTGACCTGCAGGATAAGGGTGGCCTAACTGCTATTTATCCAACTTTTCCAGATTCCGTACAGAGGTGATTGCGAAGATCAGTGGACTCTAGCTCTGCCCAGCATCTCGACTGCCTGGGAAGAGGAGCTGTACCTACACATGTAACATTGAGCACCCGTAGAAATGTATGTGCCATACAGAAATAACTCATACTAAATGCTCCATGAAAGTATCTTTTGACGTGTACTTTTTCAACAGTGATACTTATTGCTAGAGTTCCAACTCTCAAAAGCAGCATTCAGTGGCATTCTTCTTAATTTTCCTCGCATTACTCTGTATTCTAACTGATTAGAAATTATAGCTAACTTTTGCAGTGTCTCCAGAATTATATAACCTCACAATATGGAACAAAAAGCTGACTTCACATCACTGCATTCACTACCTGCTATAATGGCTGCCACACTACCACATATAGTACTGTTATTGTTAGCTCTGTAATTTTGGCAGTGGCCACACATGTATCACTAGTGGCCTCCAGCTTTCTGACTACCAAAGGCTTCTAAAAATTGACCATTAAGGGGACTGACAACCAGGAAAAATCTGACAAATAGTAAGACAATTTTTGCATAATTGATTTGACCCTTATTACTATCTTATTGCACTCAGAGATACTATAGATGTGACCACTGTACCAGTTGCTTGCCATGCCATAAAAGCCTACTGGTTTCCATCAACATGTTTGAATCTCAGGAGTGTTGAGTATGAGGATAGCAGTTTAAAAGGTGGGATTGTCCTGTCACATAACTAGAGTTTGCACTGAAACAAAAAAGTTTGTTGTCACTATAATCATTGCTTCCTTTGACCAACACCTTTTACATTCATTAAATAGCTCTACAAACTAATGCCAGGAGCTTGCTGAAAAGTACCACACAGCACGAGTGAAATATTTTGCAGTAGTCATTTCCACTTCAGCCAGTCATAAAACAAATATTAGTGTGATTTCCCACTACTTCTACATACTATAACCTAAACTCCTTCAGGCCCTCAAGACCATAACTTCAACTTCTGAGAAAAAAAAAGCTATTAAAGAATTTTCATCATTCTCAGCTCACTGTAGGACAACCAGTTCAACTTTAGAAACCTATTCAGCTCCTTCTTTGTGCTTTTCCAGGTGAAAATGTACACAGGGAAACTAACAGGAAACCCACAGCATTAAAAGTAGCTGGTGCATACTTGGTTATACTATGTAGCTGCAATTTATATGCAACTGCTTGTTTGTGTTGAATTTACACTACTAGACAGGATGAGGGAGGGATGATAAACATCCATATGAACTTTTACTGAAATGTTGGCTTGCTTTACAATGTCTGTTGTGAAATGAATTCATTGTTGGATATTAAATGCCCCTGAATAAAATAGGTATTTCTTTTATTATCTTGCATAAATGAAATGTTCAAATCTTCAACTGAGGAAAACCAGTGCAGTTATCTTCAAACAAAATTTAAAAAAACAGTTGCTTAGACAGTCATCACAGTTGTTGAGTTGTAAGGATTGCAAAAAAGTATTTACAACTTATAATATCTCATTTATAATTCTGCAAGTGAGAGATGTTTACATACTTGTAATTAAGTTCTATCAGAATGTAAATAATTTAAGAGCAAAGATAACAATTCACCAAATAATGGAGGCATTGAATCATTGGCAGATACACAAACAAGACTGTTTACATATCTGTTGGCAACTCATCATCTCCACCATTAGATGAGCTATATCTTTAGTACTGTATTATTTAACTGTAAGTGATACAGTTAATCAGTAATATTTCTGAGCTCATTACATTGATATGTCCTTGTATTTGAATTACTGGATGTAAATTGAAACAATATTATGAAAAGGGTAGTTACTACTCTTATAGCGGAGATGCTGAGTCGCTGATAGACACAACAAAAAGACTGTCAGAAAGTGAGCTTCCGGCCAACAAGGCCTTTGTCAAAAACAATCAACATATACACACATGCTCTCATGCAAACTCTACTCACACACACATGACCACAGTCTGTGACTGCTGAGGCCAGAATGTGAGTAGCAACACATGATGGGAGAGGCAGCTGAGTGGAGGGGGTAAGGAGGAGGCTGGGGCAGGAAAAGGAGGAGTAGCAAGGTAGGGGTGGGAGACAGTAATATTCTGCTTGTGGGAGCATACAGGGATGTGATGGAGAGAGGGTAGGGAAGCTACATGCAGTCAGGTAGTTAGATGGGGGTGGGGGCTGTAGCAGAAAAGGAGCAAAGTAAAAAGACTGTGGGTGCACTGGTGGAATAGGGGGCTGTGTAGTGCTGGAATTGGAAGAGGAAAGGCTCTAGATGGGTGAGCAATGACTAATGAAGGTTGAGGCCAGGAGGGTTATGGGAACATAAGATATGGTGCAGGAATAGTTCTCACCTGCGCAGTTCAGAAAAGCTGGTGTTGATGGGAAGGATCCAGATGGCACAGACTGTGAAGCAGTCTTTGAAATGAAGAACCCTGTGTTGTGTGGCGTACTCAGCAACTGGGTGATCCAGCTGTTTCTTGGCCACAGTTTGTCAGTGGCCATTCATGTGGACTCACAGCTTGTTGGTTGTTATGCCCACACAGAATGAAGCACAGTGGTTGCAGCTTAGCTCACAGAACACAACATTGCCTCTTTGGTATAGGTGATGCTTATGACCAGACTGGAGTAAGTGGTGGTGAGAGGATGTAAGGGACAGATCTTACATCTAGTTCTATTACAGGGGTATGAGTCAAGAGCCAGGGGTTGGGTGCAGGGTTTGTGCAGGAATGGATGAGGACATTGTGTAGGTACAGTGGGTGATGTAGTATCACTGTGGGAAGGGTGGGAAGGATAGTGGATAGGACATTCCTCATTCCATGGCACAACGTGAGGTAGTTGAAACCCTGACAGAGAACGTGATTCAGTTGCTCCAGTCCTGGATGGTACAGAGTCCTCTGTGGCTGGACGATGAGACTTTGGGAGATAGTGGGTGACTGGAGAGATAAGGCACAGGAGATCTGTTTTTGTACAATGTTGGGAGAGTAAATACAATCTGTGAAGATCTCAGTGAGAGCCTCGGTGTATTTTGAGAGGGACCCCTGATCACTACAGATGCGATGGCCATGGGTAACTAGGCTGTATGGAAGGGAGTTCTTGGTATGGAACAGGTGGCAGCTGTCAAAGTGGAGGTATTGCTGGTGGTTGATAGTTTTGATATGGGCAGAGGTAATGATGTAGCCATCTTTGAGGTGGAGATCAACATTGAGGAAGATGGTGTGTTGCTTTGAGTAGGACCAGGTGAAGCCAATGGGGGAGAAGGTGGTGAGGTTCTGGAGGAATGTGGGTAGGGTGTCATCACCCTCAATCCAGTGGATCTGAACCAGATGAGGGGTTTGGGATTCTGGATGTTTAGGAAGGATTCCTCTAGATCACCCACGAATAGGTTGACATAGGGTAGTGTTACTCAGGTGCCCATAGCTGTACCCCTGATTCGTTTGTAGGTAATGCTTTCAAAGGAGAAGTAATTGTGGGTGAGTTCCTGTTCCTGTACATGGTGATCTGCTTGTCACTATTGATGCCACGTCCCTTAACACTAACATCCCTAATGCCTATGGCCTACTGCTACTGAAAGTACTGTTCCCAAGGCCAACAGACCTACATAATGTCCTTGTACATTCCTACACAAACTCTGCCCCCAATCCCTGGCTTATGACTTGTGCCTCTGTAATAGAACTAGATGCAAGATCTGTCCCACACATCCTTGCACCAACCTCCTTCCTAGTCACCATGACCAACATACCCTCACGCACAGTTACTTTTTCTTTAAAGGCTTTACCTACAAACAAATCTGGAGTATGGCTACAGCCACCCGAATGGCACCATTCCTCCAGGACCTTGATGCCTGGCAATTTTTTTTCATCCAGTCCTACTTAACGCAACAAGACACCTTTCTTAATGGTGATCTCCATCTCAAAGATGTCTAGTCAGTACCTTAGCCCGTATTAAACCTACCGACAACCAACAAAACCTTCACTTTGATAGCTGCCATCCCTTCCAAACCAAGAAATCCCATCCATACAGCCTAGCCTCCTGTGGCTGTCACATCTGTAGTGATGAGGGGTCCCTCTGAAAATATACTGAGAGTCTCACTGAGACCTTCACAGACTGTAATTGCCTTCCCAACCCTGTACAAAAACAGATCTCCCATGCCTTATCTCTCCAGTTACCCACCACCTCCCACCTGAATTACACAGGTGAGAACTTTCCAGGCAATATATCCTATGTTCCTGTAACCCTCCTGGTCTCAAACTTCGTTAGTTATTGTCCTTACCCATCAAGTTCCTTCCCTGTTCCCATTCCAGCAGTAAACCGCCCTCTGTTGCATCAAAGCACCCTCAATCTTTTTACTTGTCTCTTTTTCTGCCCCACCCCTCACCCTCATCTAACCACCTGACTGTACCTAGCTAGCCTACCCTCTCTCCACCTCGTCTCTGTGCTCTCCCATAAGCAGCACTTTATATCCCCCACCCCCTACCTTGCTATCCCTCCCCCTCCCCATCCCAGCCTCCTCCTTACACCCACTGCCTGGTTGCCTCTCCGATCATGCACTGCTGCTCACAGTCTAGTGTCAGCAGCCAGAGACAGTGGCCATGTGTGTGTGACCTGCATTTTGCATATGTGTGTGTGGGGGGGGGGGGGGGGGGGGCATGCCACGCATGTGCGTTGTGTATTTTTGATGAAGGCCTTGTTGGCCAAATCCTCACTTTCTGACAGTCTTTTTGTTGTGTCTGTCAGTGACTCAGCATCTCTGCTATATGGTGAGTAGCAACTTTCCTTTTCATAATATTGTTACATTTCATCCTAGATTTTCTGTTGTTGGACGCAAATGTGTGGTTTTTAGTTAGTTTGTTGAATTAAACTGCAACACTTAACAGCATATTCCATAATTCCTAATGTGATGCTTTGATTGCCTTCATGCTATAATATACTTCGTGAACTTCATGTTTATTCTCCAAAATTACATTTGCAGCTTCCAGATCTTGACCAGCTATATATTTTAAGTAAGTAAGGTATATATAAAAATGGTGGACATAAAAGTCGTAACTTACAGTAATATCTGTGACACCAGTTGCAATGAGATACCACAGCTGGTGTGTGTAATCTTTATTTTCTGCAGATCTTTACCTTCAAACCATAATATTTTTCTCCCTCATATCTTCTCCCTTTTATTATCTGGGACACCTACTTGTCTATATTTTATTTGTATTTATGTACTAGTTACATTTTCAATTTTTCTTCCATTGTAATGTGTGGCAGTTCTTTATATATATTTATTTTTTAGCAATAAGATATGTATCAGCTTTTAGGAGAATGTGGCTACTGTTTCAACACAAAAACATTGCCCTTATCAGCCAAACACAGACGCAGTGCGTCCACTGCCAGCTGTGTCTCTCTGTGTGGAGGCCGCACACCTAGTTCATCGGTTGAGTTCACAAACTCTGCCAACAGCTGGGTGGCACGTGACACATCTCCTTCCTCCATTAGATTCAGTGCAGGATCAAATAGGTCACATATCAGTGTGCCAAGTTGATTGTTGAGGTCATCTCTCTTCCTTCCAGTACCTTTTCTGCCAAGATAAACAAATAGAGATATGTTTAATGCAAAATGTATGGTACAATTTTATAGATACTGGAATAATGTGAAAGCTACATGTTAGGATATTTATTCAGTAGATTCACTGTATTATGTCAGAGTCAGGACAAAATTGTGCTTACTTGTTACTGATCTTCAATATAAGTGCATGCAGCATATACTTGAAATTGTAATTTCTATTTTAGTCATTTGGTTTTGCTTATTGAGCTTTTAAAGGTAAGTACTATAATTAGCTGATTGCCAGGGTCTAGGGTAACATCTTTGACTACCTTGTGGGTCATATGATTGCTCCCAGCCAATGCTTAAAGTTTTAATAATAACAGCCAAATGCTTCCAGTATAAGGAGTTAACCTTGTTCTGCCAGCAGCCTTATCAAATGCCCTTGGAGGGGAAACTGCCTCTAAAAAGCAGAAGACTTGGGATTTATCAATGGCATGAGGATACAGGAGGCAATGAAAACCACTGCTTTAAGAACACACAATGTGTATCCATGGGACATGTGGCCTATAATTAAGAAATGATCTCTTGATTGGCAAAAAAACTACACATTTATCCTCCATTTGGGTTTGCCTAAGGGAAGGTCAGCATGAGAAAAAGATTGAATAACTAAAAGAAGGTTCCTATGAATTGTAGCATGGAATGTCAGAAGTCTGAATGTGGTAGGGAAGCTAAAAAATTTGGAAATGGAAACATAAAGACTCAAATGGATATACCGTGTATCAACAAAATTTAATGGGAAGGAAATAAGGATCTCTGGTTCCATGAATGTAGGGCAATATCAGCAGCAGTACAAAACTGGGTGAGAGGAGTGGAAGATAAGGACTTGTGGTCAGATGAATATAGGGTAATATCAGCAGCAGTACAAAATTGGATAACAGGAGTAGATTTCATGAAGTTAAGCCATAGAGTGATTTATTATGAATAGTTCAGTCACAAGATTATTCTCATTAGAATCAACAACAGACAAGTGACAACAACAGTGCTCTGAATATAGCATACCAGCATCAAGAGCAGAAGATAAAGAGAGAGAGAAAGCATATGAAGATATTAACCTTGTTTTCAGTATGTAAAGGGAGACGAAAATCTAATAATCATGGGTTATTGAAACTCTGTAATAGAGGGAGTATGGGCTTGGTAATAGGAATGAGAGTGGAAAAAGACTATTTAAGTTCTGCAGTAAATTTCAGGTACTAATAGCACATACACTGTTCAAAAACTGAAGTTTAAGGGAATCATCTTGAAGGATCAATGTGGAGACAGTAAGATACTGAAGTGCTGAGGAATGATGAGGGGCAATTAAAGGTTCTCTAAGACTGTAGATACTGCAGTAATGAATACCGCAATAGGGAGTTTATTTGAAGAGTAATGGACATATCTAAAAAGAGCTGTCACAGAAATTGAACTGACAAATATAGGTACGAGAAAGGCAACTGTGAAGAAGTTTTGGGTAATGGAACAAATACTTCAGCTGACCAATGAAAGGAAATGGTACAAAAATATTCAGGAAAAAATAGGTATGCATCTGTATAAGTCACTTGGGAATGAAATAAATAGAAAACACAGGGAAGGCAATAGCAGCTAGTAAATTGTGAACAAATTGAAAAAGAAATGGTCATCAAAAGGACTGATTCAGCATATGGAAAAGTCAAAACAACTTTCAGTGAAATTAAGAGCCAAGATGTCAACAGTAAGAGTGCAAAAGGAAGTCCACTGTTACACGAAGAGAAGAAAGTGGATAGATGGAAAGTGTAACTGAAGACCTGTATGAAGGAGAGGAACTGTCTGATGATGTGATGCAAAACCAAATGGGAGTTAATATAGAAGACATAGGGGATCCAGTTTTTAGAGCTTTGAAACACTTACAGTTAAGGAGGTAGAAGGCATAGACAACATTCTTTTGGAATTTCTAAAATCATTTGGGGAAATACAACCAGTCAATTGTTGAAGTTGATTTGTTGAACATATGGGTCTGGAGACATACTGTCAAACTTCCAGAAAAATACAATCCACACAATCCTGAAGATAACAAGAGTAGATAAGAATGAAAATTATCACACAGGTGGCTTAACAGAACATGCATCCAAGTTGTTAACAAAGTAATATACAGAAGAATGGAAAAGAAAAGTGAGGATCTGTTGGATGACAGTCAGTTTGGCTTTAAGAAAGATAAAGGCATTAAGGAAGCAGTTCTTAACTTCTGTTTGATAATGCAAGAAAGACTTAAGAAAAATGAGGACACATTCATAGGATTTGTCTACCTGGAAAAAGTGTTCAGTAATGTAAAATGGTGGAAGATGTTCGAAATTCTAAGGAAAATAGGAGTAAACTATAGGGAAACATGGGTAATATACAATATGCACAAGAACCAAGAGGGAAAAACAAGAATGGAAGATCAAGAACAAAGTAATTTGGTTCAAAAGGATCTAGGACATGGATGCAGTTTTTTGCCCCTACTCTTTAATCTATTGCATCGAAGAAGCAACAATAGAAATAAAAGAAAGGTACAGGAGTGTGATTATAATTCAGGGTGGAAAGAAATCAATGATAAGATACACTCACTGATGACGTTTCTGTCCTCACTGAATGTGAGGGTGATATGTGGAACTTGTTAAGTGGAACGAGCACTCACTGTGGATTGAGAAGAAAAAAAAAAGTAATGTACAGTAACAGAAATGAGATCAGTAATGAACTTAAGACCAAAACAGACAATGTGAAGAAATTCTACTACCTTGGGAACAAAATATACATTACAGATAAAGCTAGGAGGACATTAAAGTACACTTTCACATGCAAAGAGAGTATTCTTGGCTGAAAAAAGTCTGCTAGTATCAGACATTGTTGTCAATTTGAGGAACAAAGTTCTGAGAATGTAGTTTGGGGCACAACATTATGTGGAAGTGAATCTGTGGAAAAGTTGGAAAAGAACAGAATCAAAGCCTTTGGGATGTGGTGCTATAGAAGAAAGTGAACTGAGAAATTAAGAAAGTCAGAAGTTCTGCACAGAATCACGAAGGAGAGGAAAACTTGAAACATTGACGAGAAGAAGAGACAAGATAATAGGACATGTGTGAAGACATGAAGGAATAACCTCCATGGCATCTGAGGGAGCTGTAGAACATAAAACTGTAGAGGAAGACAGATTTTGGAATACATACAGGGTGCTTCACAAAGATATGCAAATATTTTAATGTGTTATTCTACAAGTAAAACTAAAGAAAAAATTTCATATAAACATAGGTCTGCTAATGTTTAGTTCCGGAGTTGCGGCTCATAAAATATGTTGCCTGAAATTTAGCAACTTTGCTAATATGAAGCCATCATAAAACTGTACGATGTTAAAGTAAAGCACCATTTCCATTTATTTTGTTGTTATTGGTCTGGTGAATCTAATAAAACATGTCAGAGACGTGTATCTGCAGTAGTTTTCCAGAACATCCAGAGAAGCAAAAATTATTATACAAGTAAATTTGTTTAGTTTCCATTAAGAATGTAAACACATTTATGTCATTGTTGGCAGCTGTAAGTGAGTTGTTTCAGTCATTTCCCAACCTTGAAACAAGTTAGTTTTCTGTATTGTTCAATGAAAGAACATAATAACAACAGTGAATTTAAGTGAAACCACATAGTAACTGTTGTAGTTTTTAGATTATTTATGAAATAGGGATGACTTTCAAATTTATGACAGAGGAATACACAAATTTGGTGTTTATTTATGACAAATATGATGGTAATGCTACGGCTGCAGTTAACGAATATCGCATACGTTATCAAACTCGGAGGATTCCGAATGCAGGAACCGTTAGCAGAATGTTACAGGAGACAGGTTCTCTACCTAAAGTTCATAATCAGTGTGAGTGTTCGATATGAGAATATTATGAATGCTGTTCAACATAGCCTGGGTATTGGTACATGATGTATCTCGTAACGATTAGGCATTTCACAATCTAAGGTATGGTATACACTGAAGTACAATATTCTGTATCCTTACAATAAACAAAAACTAAACATTTACATCCGGGAGATCCTGCCCTTCTCTTGGAGTTGTGGAATTGGGTTAAATACTAATCAGCAGTTACACAAATACATGTTATTTATTGATGATGCACAGTTTACTAGAGATGATGCAAACAGTTTACATAACAAGCATGTATGGTCTCAAGCAAACTAACATGCAACAGTGCAACACAATTTCCAGCAGAAATTTAGTATAAATGATGGTGTGGTATAATCAACACACACTTTATTGGACCATTCATTTTCCCAGGATGTCCAACTGATCCTTCAAGAAGAAATGCCTTGCTTGCTCAAAGATGTTCCACTTGCTACACAATTTCAAATGTATTTTCAATTATGATGGCGCACCTCCACATTTCACCAATGCCATTACTACACATGTAAATGAACATTTTCCCCAGAAATGGATTGGTTGTGATGCTACAAGTCTGTGGCCACCCAGATCAAATTTAACGCTAATGGATTTTTGTGTATGGGGGTGGATGAAACACACAGTTTATGAGGACAGAGTCAATACACATGAGGCATTACTTGCTCGCATTATGAATGCAATAGACAAAATTAAGAACAACACTGTGAAACTGAAACAAGCAACAAAATCTGTTCATACATGTGTAGCTAAATGCATTGAACTCTGTGCAGACATTTTTAAACATTTTTTGTGAATGTATTGTGAAATTGTATGTAGTCCATACAACTTCCTACAACTACAACACTGAGCTTTGTTTTGTCCTGTTTAACATGAATTCACGTGTGCTATAATGTTAATAAAAGCTGATTATCTGACACATTCATACCACATTACCATCATTTTTCCCAAATTAAATTCTCTACAACATCTGTTGAAAACTTTGTGCAATTGTATGGCATTTAAAAAACAAATTGTGCCAAGTAGTTAATAAATTTAAAAAATCATAAAATTACATCTTTGCTTTTCTGGATGTTCAGGAAAACTACTGCAGATACACGTCTGGGACATGTTTTATTAGATTCACCAGATCAATAACAATTAAATAAATGGAAATTGTGCTTTACTTTAACCTCGTACAGTTTTGTGATGGCTTCATATTAGTGAAGTTGCTAAATTTCAGGCAAAATTTTTTACTAGCAGTAACTCCATAACTAAACATTTGTGAACCTATGTTTATATGATTTTTTTTCTTTAGTCTTACTTGTAGAATAACATATTAAAATATTTGCATATCTTCATGAATCATCCTATATAAAAAACAACTAAGGACATAGATTTCAGGTGCGACTCTGAAGTGAAGTAGTTGGCACATGAGAGGAACTGACATAGGCCATATTGAATCAGTCAGAAGAGTGATTAAAAAATTAATAGAATTAGTAGATACTAGTGAAATGAAAGAAGGAAAATGAGGTGAAGATGCAAAGAAGCATCACTTATACAGTCTCAGTCTTCCAAGACATTAAATACCAGCTATCCACTTCACATCTCTTGCTTTTACACTATTGTAAATCTTGCTTTTAGACTCTGTTGTAAATGAATGTCTTATTCCATACATGGAAAATACTTTAAAAATTTCTCTACTGATTACAGACCATTCATATTATTGTCCAGTGTTTTATATGCTACAGTGTATTCCAGAAATAAGTGAGTACTTCTTTTCATAGAAAATTTAGTCTGTGACCGGCATTTTTGGAACTGTGTCTTACTAAGAACATAATTTTTTGTAATACTAATAATGATTTGCAATCCTGGAATCCATTTAATGATGTTAAATATAGAAACCAATGACACAAGTCACTCCTTACCTGAATACTGGTTTGCTATTAGTCAGTTTCTCCAAGTCAGGCCAGTTCTCAGAGCATGATTTACAATGACAACGAAACCAGTACCGACATTGCAGCTGCCTCTGTCTGTATTCAAGTGAATGTTTTGTATATACTGGACCATAGTTCTCAGGTACTTCTTCCCCTGATTTGAGGGGGCGAAGTGCATGCAGTATTAATGCAGAACCCACAAAGTGTCTGAAAAAATTACAAAGACCATTATCTATGATTGTGATAGTAATTTTCATATTGTTTCCATCTAGATGTTTGACTGAGTTGTGATGTTCCATTAACTATACTGTCATGTTATGTTAAAGTAAGACTTCATCAATAATGTTTCAAATCTTTTAGCCTTTGTTTATGTGTGGCACACAGATGTTGTGACAGTATAGGAGGTGAGACACCTTAGTTGGCAACATATATTTTTACAGCGAAGAAGTGTGGATACAAATTGTATGAAGAGAAGGCGCATAATGTTTGAGAGAATATCAGTTATAGCAAATGTTGTAGAAGCCAAACAGTTTGATACAACAGTTTTTAAGGAATTGCTGAAGTCTAGTATGTTGCTGGCAGAAGAAATTTTGCATTGGATATCGAATCTCCACAAACAGATATCTCACCTACTCTCTGCCCTCCCCCCTCCCCTCCTCTCCCCCCCCCCCCTGCCCGATTTTTGTATTTGTCTATCCTCAGTACAGTTGGGTCATTTACATCTTGGGACCTAAGTGACTGGCCTTTCCTTTTTAACTTTCCCAAGCCCTCATTCATTTCCTTTGAAGCTTGAGATCAATTCCGATTTTTAAAAATTTGTTTTCAGCTACTCACTAAATAATTTTGTCAGTCATTCACTGCTCTGACATGATTTCTCTTTTTCCTCTTAGCTTATACTGGCATTTTACAGTCATTCAACTTGTTATTTTGTGTAGAATCTTCCTCTCACTTTGTTCCAAATATCTTAGTGCATCTTTTTCACCATTCAGAGTGTTTTATTTGTCTCTACTATTTATTTTATCAGTTTTATCCCAGTTATATTTCTGTCCCTATCTTTCCTTTAGTTGTCCTTGAGTTCTCACTGGTTTTATAATCTGTCTCTTGTTGACATTTAATTTTTTTACTTCCATTTTGTTCTGTCCTACTGTTTGTCTGTTGTCCTTCAGCTCTGAACCAGTTTTCTGTATTACCATTGTAAAACTCTAGTTAGAGAGAAAAGTGCTCAGTGAAAAAGAAGTCATAGAGACATACACGCACACTTCCAAGTTCTGTTCAAACGCAATTCATGATACTTAGTACCTAAAGCCATAAAGAGAAAGAAAATGTGGTAAATTTTGAAAGCTTTAAAAGTCACAAAGGAAATGTTGCTTCTTGAAAATATTTATTGAATATGTTACATCGTTCTAATATTTATGGAAATTTAAACTTATTTGGCAGGTTGGAACTCACACCAAGGTTCCTACCTTTTGCGGGCACTGAACTACCAACTGTGCAATCCAAGCATATTTCACAGAGATGATCATCACAGTGTATACTCAATTAAATAATAAATGAATGCCATTTAACTGTCAGATACGGTGATTATTGAATTACTTCTCAACACACTTAACTATGGAACTGATGGATTCTTATACAGTTGAATCATCTTTTGTGTTCCTGGCTGTAAAAACTGTGATATGAGATTGAAGAAATGTATGTAAAAGCTATGTGCAACTATTTGTTAGTATGTAAACGGTGACTGAACAGAAGTTTAATCAGGGGTAGAAAGTAATGTGGAGCAAAATTATTAGTATGGAATGGATGATCAAGCTTATCCTAGTGTAAATATTGCAAAAAATGAGTTGTACATTGAAATGTAAGTGGCTGAACATCTGTGTGAATCAATACAAAACCAATGACAGCATATTCTTAATGGTCCATAAATATTTCTTGAATAGGGATACCTCCATGAAGTACTGAGTTCTAAAATCATAAAGTGATACTTTGCATAGTGCATTGCTGCTCTTACTCTAAAAAGTGGTGATTAGTGCTATCAGCATCATGGACTTCTTCAATTTACAAGAAATTTTTACATGATCATTTCACATTCTGTGTACTCACATCATCTGATCTGTGTAACAGACAGGGCTGACTGAACTTCAGTTAGGACTATGTTCTTTGTGGTCAGTGCCTTTTGTTGCAAACTAATATTGTAGTTAATGTGAGAAAGAGTCAGGGTTGGTATTTTGATCTTCTAAGCAGCAACATTATCAATGATTGGGAGATCCCATTTCTTGTACTACCAACAGAGACACACTCACTTCCTGTAATACCTATATATTACCAATTCTGAATATCTGTAGTATCTTTTGCCTTTATTGTAGTAGCCAAAAGACTACAGTCAATTCCATGCAATGGTGCAGTGGGAAGTACATGGTTCTTACCCTTGCCACAGATAAAGAAAAGTGCTCCCTCATGCAGTTCACATTTATGAATTGGGATTTATGCAAAAAAACAGTTTTTGGAAATTGATAATAGAACTTTCAAAACTTCACAGAAGAGCCCAAATCATCTAATCGTGAAAACTGTAAGAAGGCACAAAATAAATCACTTAGAAGTTTATGATTCACTGACTAATATAATGTACATGCACCCCAGTCGTTACTTTTTAAAAGTTTTGTTTATTTTGTTTAAGAACTATGTACTTGAATCACTTCATCGCAAACATTTGAAACAAGCTTTACATACTTCTGTCACCTAATAATGAATTCATGTATTTTTCTACTGTGTAATGATACTTATTACTGGATGCAAAACATTACAAAATACTCTTTGAATCATAGATCTCCCCTGAATGTCACTTTTAAATGTGCAGTACTTTTGTTTGATGGGTCAGTAATGCTAGCTATTGTTCCATGTTGTATGATTTGTAAAATTACCTTGCAAGAGCAGGATAGCAGTCATGATTGAAGAATGAAACAGTTGGGTAAAGCCCAACTCCAAGGTATATTGTTTTTGATCCTTTTGTTATACCTTTTTGTCTCACAACAGTCTCAAATATTTCATGTGCATTAAACTGCAACAGTTGCAGATGATGAAGTAAGAGGGCACCAATGAATATTTCATCTGCATTAACACTGTACTCATCTGAAACATAATATAATGCATATTACAAATCTCCCAAGAAATTATCTTAATTTATGATCCAGAGATTATAAGTAAAAATTATGAAGCAGAGTCATAAGAAATGTTCAGTAGCTGTCTTTTAACAGACACTGTCCATAAAAAAAAAACAGCTGTGAGCATTGCATATAAAAGCATTCATATATATAAAGGCAAATCACAAAGTCCTTTCCCCTATTTTTTTAGCGAAATTATGGCTGTAAATGCAAAGTCAACAAATCCATTTTCAGTGGTGGACCTTTCTTGGACTGACTCAGTGCTTAACACCTCCCTGGTGTACAAGCAACGAAGTATGATTTCTATTGTATGGAGCAAAGGACAAACACCCACTGAAATTCACAGGGAAATGTGACCCACATATGGGGAAAAGTGTCTATCTTTGAGAACTGTGAAGTGGTGGTGTTGTGAGTTTGCAAAAGGCCATGAAGACTTGCATGACAATGAACATTTGAGAAGGCAGCATTCATCACTGACTGACAGCAACATTTCCTGCAGGGGTGCAATGGCGAAAGGAGATTGGAGTGTGCACCACAAGGATATGTCCCAGGAGCTTGGCATTTCATACAAAAATGTTTACAACATCATTCATGGGTCTTTAGGGTACACAAATGTTTTCAAGTTGGTGGGTGCTTAAGTATCTGGATGACATGATGAAAGGGAAGCAAATGATTGCTTCACTGAATCATCTGCAGTGGTATGCTGAAGAGGGTGACAGTTTCCTGGAACACATTGTTACTGGTAATGAGATGTGGATACTGCATTTCATACTGGAACTGAAGCAGCAGAACATGGTGTGAAAACACCTGGCTTTCTCTGTGACAAAAAACTGCTGTTCAGTGGCATCTGTTGGGAAAATGATGTTACAGTCTTCTAGTATCACCATGGATCACTCCTGCTGGATTTCATGCCTCTAGGTGCAACCAGCAATGCCAACAGTTGTTGTTCCACTCTGTAATGTCAGTGGGCTGTCATCAGGAAGTAGTTCCAAGTGATTCTTGGTGTGTGCAGTGTTTTAAACCCTGCAGCAATGGCAGGTCACTTGTGGCAATCAGAAACACTGACAAGCTCCAGTCATTTCACTGTGAGAGGCTGGACCACCCACCACAAAGTTCAGACATTGCTCCTTTTGATTTCCATGTTTTCAGTCTGTTGAAGAATTTCCTGGCAGGACAGCAATTAATGTGCAATGATGGAACCAAGACTGTAGTCTGATGATGGTTCCACAGACAGCCAGACAAATTGTAGCAAAGGGGCATCTCAAATTTAGTGCAGCAATGGGTTAAATTCTGAACTGGTGTGAGCAATATGTGGAAAAATAGTGTAAGGTATGATGAATAGTACACATATTTGTAATTACCTGTATGTACCTTATCTCAGCTAATGAATAATAGGGCAAAGACTTTCTGTTTCACCCTCATGCAATGATCAGTAATTTATTATATCCATTATTAATATGTAATAGTAACAGTAGTAGTTTTATTCATCCTTGGATCACTTTTATAAGTGTATTGAACATGTCACAGTATGGTAGTGTAAGAACAAAAAACATAATTCGTACATGATTATACCAGGGCATTTACACATTTACAGGTAGTTGACAAAAATTGGGCATCTCGTAGTCTTATAATAGGAACCATTTCAGCATTTACCTGAAGTAATTTAGGGAAACCAAGGAAAGGCTAAATCTGGGTTGCTGGTTGGAGACTAGAGCCAGCATTCTTCCAAATACTATAACAGCCAGTCAAAAAAGTACATCCTTGTTCAGTTTATCCTAGTGTGCAGTATTGTTTTGCTACTACATTCTTGTGAAGAATTTAATTCAAAATGTAAAACAGCTAGTGCTACAGTGTTCAATCAGTCTCACCACCACTCCTGCACACGGTACAACATTATCAACTGAGATCAGAACCATTTCATGTGCCACAACTTCACATATGCTTGCCAGAAAAAAAATGAATCAGCACTCTTCTGTACTGAATGATCTAATGCATCAAGTTAACAGCTCACCAAATAGTTGAGGTGCTTTCATCAGTAGGCACATGAACTAGACATAATGTTGCTAGCTTTTGGACAAATCCTTCTTCAGAGCTACAAGGGATAGTAATAAAGTTTTAATTGTCACCTTTAAAAAACTAAAAATAAAACAAGTAATTTTTTGTGTGTTTGCAGATGCATCTCTGCAGCTCTGGTACACATCGAAACCACCACATCTAGGTTTTGTACCACACCACAAGGGGAGCCATATAAAATGGCACATCCAACTGATAAAACAGAGACGAGCTGAGCTATTTTACACACACACACATACACACCCATATGATGAGTGCAGCAATGTACACCACAGTTCTGAAGAAAGATTTATCTGAAAGCCAGTAACATGCCTTTTTTATGTGCCTATTGACAACACCACACATCACCTATTTAGTGAGTTGTTGCCTTTACTCCTTAAATTTTTTATATTCAACTGCAAACTTTCTATTACCATTTTTTATCCCTCTGGAGTGAATGAGATGTTGATCTCATAAAGAGGAGAAAATGTGCTATTATCTATTGTGGAGCTTTGGTGAAAGTTTTCTTAGAAAAAAGAAAAAAAGGAAAAAAAAGAACATTAAATACAAAAGTCTGTTATGAAACATGAGAGGTAATTCACAGACATGTCTAAGCACCAAGACTCTGAAGACAGGCTTGGCTGATCAAATGCCCTGTTTTGACAGTTTAGGGGTGCACCACATGTGTGGGTTACAGGTACGCATTGTTCACTTGGAGGTAGTGGCTAGGCTTCAGCCACTGAGCCTGTAGCAGATGATACACTCCAACTCTGCTACTTGCTGAAACAGGAGCCTTTGAAATAATATGCTTGCAGAAGGGCTTCAGGTAGACTGTTGGATTCATGCTGCTGGGTAAAAACCAGTTGTCTGGCTTTTGGAAGACAATTGACAGAAACACTCCATGGGTGGCACTTGGGACTGAAAATATTATTTTACAGCCACAAAATCAAAAAGACTAAACTAGTATAGCTAAAATTATGAAAGCAGACCAAATTGAAGAGAAAATTGAGACTAGAATGTGCATCATGCATGGTATTGAGACAACCAGTAGTTTTTTAGTTATTCATGATGCTAGTTTTGTAAAGACCTATGAATTTTGAAAATTCTTGAGTGATTCTGACAAAGTCAATCTCTACAGATAGTTCTTTGTAAGCTCTATGAGAATATAGTAACAGATTTTTTATATGCGGTTCTGTGAGTGGTGTGTTGGTTGCAACTTAAAAATGTTAGAAATTTACTGGAAGACAGTTTTGATGGACTACAAGAACTTTACCTATTGCTCATGAGAATTAGACTTGAATGATATTTCACCAATTGACTTGGGTTCAACTTCAATTTTGAAAGCAAGTGCTGAACTTGTAATATTTTACTCCAGTTAATTAATGCGGGACTTCGATCTTGTGAGAAATGTTGAACTTGCAATATTTTCTTGCCATTTAACTTGGGTTTGTTTTTGATTCTGAGAGCAAGTGCTGGTGTTATATTATTTTTGTGAGTTAACTTGGGTTGGACTTTGATTTTGAGAGCAGGTGCTGAACTTGTATTATTTTTGCCAGTTAGCTGAGGTACTTAAACATTTGAACACAAGCTGTGAACTTGGATAATTTATGATAGTTTGCTGCAACTACTGAGTAGTTAGTATAATGTGGTGTGCTCCTCTTAGAATTTTATTTGTAAAGTATTCAATCTGATGTTGCAGTAGTCAGAAGCTAAAGGTATAATAAACATTATTTATTTCAATCTAAAACCAGTGAGTGTTGTGAACATTATTTGATCGCTGCTCACAGCCTATCTGCATTTATTATTTATTTATTTATTTATTTTGATCCAACATCAACTGATTACAAAAAAAGGTTGTTTTTTTTTATTCCAGTCTTCTGGATAAGTCAGAGCCTTACTTACTAGGGTTACATATTATTGGCTGGCACTTTTATCTACACAACTTTTTCTAAATTTAGTTGAGAGAACAGAGTTACATATATGGACTATACATAAAAAAATTGTTATTGCCATACTTAGATTAAGGAATCTACAGTTTGTAACACAGTATTCATATCTGACATTCAAATATTTACAGTTTGTGACACAGTCTAACATTTGAGATTACATATATTTTTACATAGATGGTCTTCCATCATACGAGTGTACTAAATCTAGAAACTCATCTATTGAATATACAGGATTGTTTAGGAGCCTTAATTTTAATTTCATTTTTAGTTTTGTAATGGGCAATTTGGAGATATTAGGATGGAAGCAATTCAGTAGTTTTATGCCTGCATAGTGAGGGCTTTTCTCATAAAGTGTTGTTCTATGAGAGATGATGTGGGGTCTCTCTCTACCTATAGTGTTGTGATCATGTATTTCTTTATTAAGTGTTTTGTTACTATTTACTGCCATAATGATTATCTTCAGCACATACAGGTTATGAATAGTTAGTAATTTAAATTCTTTAAACAAATTTCTGAGGACTCCCTGGCACATTTCTTTCCCATAATTCTAAGTGCCTTCTTTTGTAAGGTAAGTACACTTTTCATATTACCTTTACTGCTGGATTCCCATACCTCTATCCCATAACTTAGATGGGATTCAAATAGTGCAAAATATATTTGCCTCAGAGTGGTCATGTTACAAAAAGGTGTCAGTTTTCTTAGGACATATATGGTAGTACATAGCTTTATGCAAATATCATTCACATGATCAGACCAGTTTAATTCTGCATCTAGTGTCAGGCCAAGAAATTTGGTTGAGTATTGTTTTTTAATGTATTCGTCACCCATTAAGATTTTGTTTTCATGAGTTTTTTGCCTCCCAAGATCAAATTCAATATAGACAGATTTATTTGTGTTTAATTTTAGTTTCTTTTCATTAAAATACTGCAGAATTAAGCCTGCTGCAGTATTGGATTCCACTTCGAGCTGTGAATAGCTTGGATTGCTGCATATTAACGTGGTATCATCTGCATATAAGATAGCTGTTGCATGGTTTGTTATGGACTGAATATCATTTACATAGATAATAAAAAGAAGTGGTCCTAATATTGACCCCTGTGGAATACCAAAATTTATGTCCGTAGTGTTTGATTTGCACGCTCCCTCTGTAGTGCTAATAGACACAAACTGCTTCCTATTTGTCAAGTATGATCTCATCAGATTATGGGCTGTGCCTCGAATGCCATAGTTCCACAGTTTGTCCAGCAATATGGTCGTATCAACACAGTCAAATGCTTTTTGTAAGTCTAGAAAGATGCCACATACATATTCTTTAGTATCTATTGCTTGAGTGACACCTTCGATTAAGTTGGATGCTGCTGTAATGGTGGATAACCCCTTGACAAACCCATACTGCCCCTTAGAAATCACTTTTCTGCATACCAGGAAGTTCCAGATTCTTATGTATATTACTTTCTCAAAGAGTTTGGATATTATTGGAAGAACAGAAATGGGTCGAAAGTTTTCTACTAAATTCCTGTTTCCTTTTTTAAAAATAGGCACAACTCGGACAATTTTCAACTCATTTGGAAATAGACCATCTTCCATATGAGAATTGATAACTGTTGATAAAGGTGATGCAATTTTATGTATACATTTCTTAAGAGTGTCCAGACTAAGACCATCATATCCTGCTGCATGGGAATTATTTAAGCTACTCACTATTTTAATTATTTCTTCTTTACTTGTTGGCATCAAAAATATACTTCCTGACACTGGTGTTCCTCTGAATTTGTATTTATTATTTTTAAGTTGATTGTTTATGCTGGAGCCAACAGAAGCAAAGTAATTGTTAAATAGATCTGCTATCTTATTCTGATCAGTTTCTATTGTGCCGTTTATCATCAAGAGATTTTCAGTTGTATGTTTCCCAGATTTACCAATTTCTCTATTTACTAGTGACCATGATGTTTTGGAGATATTATTTGAGTTCTGAATGACACTTTCAAAATGTTTCTGTTTTTCTGAAATTAGGAGGTCTACATAGTATTTCTGATACTTTTTGAACTCTTCTTTTAATTTTTTATTGCTCAAGTCATTTAACATAGCATACTCATACCATCTTAATTTTTCTCTAGCTTCAGTGACTGAACTTGATATCCAGTTTCGGGTTACAGCATGTGACTGAATTCTCTGTTTTATTAATGGACAGGCTTGATTAAGAATGTAGAATAGTTCACTTGAGAATTTGCCATAACTATAAAGTGTAGTTAGAACACTGTTCCAATCCACATTCCTTAGCATATTATTCAACTGAGTTATATTTTGGTCTGTATTCATCCTAATATATCTATAGCAACTGTGTGTAGGAACCTTTTTTATGTGCACACTTAGTTCTACTGCATGGTGGTCTGACAAAGCACTTATAATAACAGAAGATGTAAGATCGTAAAGACAAATACCAGTGATTATGTTATCTATTGCAGACTGGCATGTTTCAGTCTCCCTGGTTGCAGTGTTTATCAGGTATCTTACATTATATTCAAGCAGAGTATTCTTGAATAGTCTAGTGTGTAACTTATCTACTAATACATTTATGTTCAAAATCTCCTATAATTACTAACTTGTTCAGGTGTGATATAAAAACATTCTCTATCATGTCACAAAACTTCGAAGTTTCCACCTGGCGGTCTATATAAACATATAACATAAATTTCATCATTTGGTATCTTTGTACGTGCTGCACATAATTCAATTCTTCCTTCTAATGAATATTTACTTACATTTACAGAATTAAAATCAAATGTGCTCTTTACATACATTGATACACCCCCACCTCTGATAGTAGATCTGCAAAACTTATGAGCTAGTACCATGTTTAGAGGTTTAAAAAGTTCTAATTTGGCATCAGATAGCCAGTGTTCACTAATTCCAAGCACATCAGGCATAGTTTCATTTACAAACACGTCTAATTGTTCATATTTCTTGATCAAGCCCTGTACATTCTGGTGGATTATTTTAAAGTTGTAAATACCTTGTTGTAGATTTCTCTGCTTTACCGACTTAAATAAGGTCAAATCTCTGTTTCTCTTGTGGGCTTCCTCTTCTTTCTGGTTTCCACTAAAAAATCATTTAGATGGGATGGAGGCACTGACTTCCGTCTGCTGTCTGAAATTTTTTTAGTTGACAGTACTGGCTCTGCTAATGTTGGAGTTGATTCTGCTGCTATTGTGGATGGTTCTGCTGTTGCTAATGGTGGTTCTGTTGCTTTTGCTGTTGATTGTGTAACCGTTCTTGATGCTTTTACTACTTTTGGTGGAGTTGGTCCAGCTACCATTGATTATGTTGCTGTTGCTGGTAGCAGAGGTGGCTCTGCTGTTGATGTAGCTGCTGTTGCCGCTTTTGTTGTTGTTGTTGCTGTGATTGTTTCTGATGATTTTAGCATTTTTTGTGGAAATACTTCTGCAGGTGCTTGCTTTAAAATTGTTGGAGCTAATGGTAATGACATGCTGTCACTATGTTTGTTCAGTCTCTCTAACATTTCACTGACTTTTCCACACAAAAGTTTTTTGCCCTTTTTGTTCAGATGCATCCCATGTTTCATGAAGCAGTCTCTCTTAAGAAAATCTGTAGAAATAAAGTTTGTATTTAGATACATTTTGCATATTTCCTGAAATTGTGAGTTCGCTTCCCTAATTTCAGTGTTGTTTACACACGAAGTGGGGATAAGGTCATGTCTACAAGGAATGCTAGTGACAATCACGTTCTGCTTCTTAGTACCGTCCAGAAATTTCCTTAAGTTGTGCACAGCATTCAGTAACTCATTCCTGTACACATCATTGGCACCTCCAATTAATAAAATATAATGATTTGTGCGTTTTTTGTTGTCTTTTATGACGTTCTTTATAATTTCCTGCATTGGAGCGCCTGGTTTTACGCAACTGTAGGCTTTTAAGTCATGATGATTATTGAGAATTTCTGCAAGACCGCGTCCATGGCTATCAGAGTAAATATTTAGGCCTACCTCATTTTTTGTGCTGTTGGCAGAGTATGACGTTTTTGGCATAAATACTGATGTTTCAGCGGGTTCAGTAAGAAACTGAATCATCTTTTCTAATAATTTTGTAATCAGTAGGACTGTTTATTGGGTAATGCAGGAGTTGTGTAGTCATCCCCTAGATTTTACCAAAGCCAAATGTTACTAAAATCAGCCATGCATGTAACAAACCATTAATTTGGCAGGACTTTAGAAAAAGACTGGGAAGGCAAGTACATTGCATATGACTTGTGTTGCATTTTTTTTTTTTTTTTATAAAACTCCCTACCCTATGTAATCACTTACTGTGTAAAAGGTATTGCTTGCTACATGCCATTTAACTATCTTTTTAAACAAGTTTATTTTAGTAAGCCCTTTAATCGACTTTGTCAATTTATTTTACTAATTCATTCCTTGAGAAGTGAAGAATTACAGCTCCTCTGGCAGTAGAAACTGACAAAAGCGATAAATCGCAAATTAAGATGTAGAGGGTTGAAAACCAGACCAGTGTTGTTTTATATTAGATAAAATGGGGTCCATATCTTGCTTAAAGGAAAACCTTTATCTCTATTAATAATGTCATCAGATAATTGTATTTCAGTGGATTCCTTGAGCACACGATCCCAGTAAAGAGAAGCCAGAACAATAATTTGGATCCCTTCAGATGACATGTTATGCCCTTCATTGAGACAATGTTCGGCGACACCAGATTTTTCAGGATGGAGCAAACATATCTGATGCTGTTGTTCCATATGGTCATGATCAGTGTGAATAGTCTGTCCAACATAGGCTTTTCCACAATGACAGGGAATTTTATAAACTCCAGGATTTCTCAATCCCAAATCATCTTTAACAGTTCCAAACAGGGCTCTAGTCTTGGCCAAAGGCAAAATAACACTTTTAATATCATATTTCCTATGAATTCTAGAAATTTTTGAAGAAATACTTCCAGCAAAGGGTAGAAAAATAACTGATTTGCTAGTATCAATTTCAGATGTTCATTCAGTTCCACTGTGATTGTGTAACCAGTGATCACACCTCAAGATGGTGGCCAGATGGATCCCTGAAATATCATGTAGTGAAGACGATCATATCCTGGAGCATACCCATGAAGAGCATAAATATGTAAGATGCTGGTAAAATGTAAGGAAACACATAAAATCTACACTGTCAGGAAACTACTTACTGCTTGAGATGAAATTCCAATACTGCCAATAAACACGTTTAAAAGTGGAAACACTAAGCCTAGATTTTTGAACTGTTAGTTCTTGCCTCATAAAATAAAGAGGAGCAGGTTGGAGAAGGTTAGAAATGAGTGGCAGGTCACCAGGAGTACTAGATGAGAAGGTTGTGAGGATGAGGGAGGGCCCCAAGTGAGTTATGTGCTTGACGAATACAGGCTTCGAGTCATGTAGCACTATTTTCTATATTATTTCCTTTGTGCTATATCATTTATATATCTTTTCTGTTTATCTGCCTCAGTTATCTTTTTCTATCAATACTATTCTCTTTGTGCCATGCACTTCACAGTGGCTTGCAGGGTATGAATGGAGATGTAGCTGTAGATATGTTAGGATGTGGTAATGACAGAGGAATCACACAACATATATACTTTTGAAGTTATTGAGGACTGAAAGTTAAATAGCTTTTCTTTAACTTTTATGATGCATTGTTGTTGTTGTGGTCTTCAGTCCTGAGACTGGTTTGATGCAGCTCTCGATGCTACTCTATCCTGTGCAAGCTTCTTCATCTCCCAGTACCTACTGCAACCTACATCCTTCTGAATCTGCTTAGTTTATTCGTCTCTTGGTCTCCCTCTACGATTTTTAACCTCCACGCTGCCCTCCAATACTAAACTGGTGATCCCTTGATGCCTCAGAACATGTCCTACCAACCGATCCCTTCTTCTAGTCAAGTTGTGCCACAAACTTCTCTTCTCCCCAAACCTATTCAATACTTCCTCATTAGTTATGTGATCTACCCATCTAATCTTCAGCATTCTTCTATAGCACCACATTTTGAAAGCTTCTATTCTCTTCTTGTCCAAACTATTTATCGTCCATGTTTCACTTTCATACATGGCTACACTCCATACAAATACTTTCAGAAATGACTTCCTGACACTTAAACCTATACTCGATGTTAACAAATTTCTCTTCTTCAGAAATGATTTCCTTGCCATTGGCAATCTACATTTTATATCCTCTCTACTTTGACCATCATCAGTTATTCTGCTTCCCAAATAGCAGAACTCCTTTACTACTTTTTGTGTCTCATTTCCTAATCTAATTCCCTCAGCATCACCGGACTTAATTCGACTACATTCCATTATCTTTGTTTTGCTTTTGTTGATGTTCATCTTATATCCTCCTTTCAAGACACTATCCATTCCGTTCAATTGCTCTTCCAAGTCCTTTGCTGTCTCTGACAGAATTACAATGTCATCGGCGAACCTCAAAGTTTTTACTTCTTCTCCATGAATTTTAATACCTACTCCGAATTTTTCTTTTGTTTCCTTTACTGCTTGCTCAATATACAGATTGAATAACATCGGGGAGAGGCTACAACCCTGTCTCACTCCTTTCCCAACCACTGCTTCCCTTTCATGCCCCTCGACACTTATAACTGCCATCTGGTTCCTGTACAAATTGTAAATAGCCTTTCGCTCCCTGTATTTTACCCCTGCCACCTTCAGAATTTGAAAGAGAGTATTCCAGTCAACATTGTCAAAAGCTTTCTCTAAGTCTACAAATGCTAGGAACGTAGGTTTGCCTTTCCTTAATCTAGCTTCTAAGATAAGTCTAGGGTCAGTATTGCCTCACGTGTTCCAATATTTCTACGGAATCCAAACTGATCTTCCCCGAGGTCGGCTTCTACTAGTTTTTCCATTCGTCTGTAAAGAATTCGTGTTAGTATTTTGCATCCGTGACTTATTAAACTGATAGTTCAGTAATTTTCACATCTGTCAACACCTGCTTTCTTTGGGATTGGAATTATTATATTCTTCTTGAAGTGTGAGGGTATTTCTCCTGTCTCATACATCTTGCTCACCAGATGGTAGAGTTTTGTCAGGACTGGCTCTCCTACGGCTGTCAGTAGTTCTAATGGAATGTTGTCTACTCCCGGAGCTTTGTTGCGACTCAGGTCTTTCAGTGCTCTGTCAAACTCTTCACGCAGTATCATATCTCCCATTTCATCTTCATCTACATCCTCTTACATTTCCATAATATTGTCCTTGTATAGACCCTCTATATACCCCTTCCACCTTTCTGCTTTCCCTTCTTTGCTTAGGATTGGGTTTCCATCTGAGCTCTTGATATTCATACAGGTGGTTCTCTTTTCTCCAAAGGTCTCTTTAATTTTCCTGTAGGCAGTATCTATCTTACCCCTAGTGAGATAAGCCTCTACATCCTTACATTTGTCCTCTAACCATCCCTGCTTAGCCATTTTGCACTTCCTGTCAATCTCATTTTTGAGACGTTTGTATTCCTTTTTGCCTGCTTCATTTACTGCATTTTTATATTCTCTCGTTTCATCAATTAAATTCAATATTTCTTCTGTCACCCAAGGATTTCTACTAGCCCTCGTCTTTTTACCTACTTGATCCTCTGCTGCCTTCACCACTTCATCCCTCAAAGCTACCCATTCTTCTTCTACTGTATTTCTTTCCCCCATTCTTGTCAATTGTTCCCTTATGCTCTCCCTGAAACTCTGTACAACCTCTGGTTTAGTCAGTTTATCCAGGTCCCATCTCCTTAAATTCCCACCTTTTTGCAGTTTCTTCAGTTTTAATCTACAGTTCATCACCAATAGATTGTGGTCAGAGTCCACATCTGCCCCTGGAAAAGTCTTACAATTTAAAACCTGGTACCTAAATCTCCCTCTTACCATTATATAATCTATCTGAAACCTTTTAGTATCTCCAGGATTCTTCCATGTATACAATCTTCTTTTATGATTCTTGAACCAAGTGTTAGCTATGATCAGGTTGTGCTCTGTGCAAAATTCTACCAGGCGGCTTCCTCTTTCGTTTCTTACCCCCAATCCATATACACCTATATGATGCATTATTATTATTATTATTATTACTATTATTATCATTCTACTTGGACTCTTATAGCTTTATCTCAATATGGTTTATAAATTATCCGATAGAACTGCTGGCCCATACATATATTCAAGAAACAAACTGTGTAGTACTATGAAAAGGATAGATTGCTACTCATCATATAGTGGAGATGGTGAGTTGCAGACAGACACAACAAAATGACTACTACAGGTGTAAGCTTTCGGTCAGAACGCCTTCTTCTGAGTAGACAACATAACCTACTAAGCACATAAGCTCTTGGCCAGAAGGCCTTCTGAGTAGATAACACACACACACACACACACACACACACACACACACACACACACACACATTCACACCAACATAGATCACACATACATGACCATTGTCTCTGGCTTCTGAGACCTCAGTAACCAGAGACAGTGGCAAGAGCCAACTTCTGATGTGTCAAGTTACTAGTATTCTCTATAGAAAGCCATATTCATGAAATGATTTAGTGAAATTACTGGTAAGTCACAGGAGAATATATTGTCTGTACAAGAACGCATATGCTGGTTGGCTCTTCAACAAAATAAACAACATCCTTCCATGACCAGTCTGACAGAGTAAAAAGTCACACAAAAATGCAAGAATCTAATCAAATAGAGCAGAAAGGCCTCTTGGAAGAAAAATGTGTCCTCAGCGTGTACTTAGCTGGCAATGGCATTACATAATTGAATACATCAGTTTTCATCAGCTCATTGAAGTTAAGCAACTTCATTTGTGGCCAGTACTTGGATGGGTAATCGCCTGGCTATACCATGTACTGCAGGCTGCATTCCCTTTGCTTTTATGCCAAAGGGGAGGAGTAGTGTTGGTGTAAACTCTCTGATCACCAGTCTTTATGTCAACATCCTAGATTAAACTTCAAACTTTTGTGTGGTGTTTCTTGAAGTAAAAGCATGTGATACACATACATTACAATTACCTGCACTTAACCAGATACACTTAAACACACAAGTCTCACACTTTACAAGGAAAAGGTACCATTGTGCACAAAGGATAGAGAAAACCTTTACAATAAGGTAGATGAACCTACCCTCTGGGGTCTCCCACCAACAATGCCATGACTTTACATTTTACTCCATACTTACAAGTGTGTGCCAAGGTGACAGTAGTCTTCAACTTTCAGCAATAGTACCAGGACTTCCCTTCAGTGGCAATATTGTCACTAACCATCTACCCTTAACTGAACACCTTGCATCACATTTTGCCAGTTTCTCCACATCCAGCTACCACCAGTAGACGTACTTACATCAGAAATGCATTTTGGAGTTTACGTACCTATCCATCTCTTCACAGCACATAAAAGCATATAATGCATCAGTCAGAGAGTGGGAGCTTTGTAGTGCATTATGTAAACTTCTATCACTGCTCATTATATTATATCTATTATAGTAATTAAAGACAACTGTAAATTATTTAGTGGGGATTAAGAACTTGCATACAAGTGAACAAGGGAAGGTTAAGCACTGTGGGTGTTTAGCCTAGTACCAATCACATTCCCCTGTTTTGGTTTTTATACTTTTTAATTATTGTTTAATAGATGATAGTAAATGCTTGGACAACACGTGTAATTTTGAACCACTTTAAAATCGAATACTACTTACTTAATAACTCCTTATTGTCATCTTTTCCTTTGAACCCTCTAATATCCTCCCTCTCATATCATTTCCATGGTTTGCCTATCACCAACATTTATTTCAGTTTTAATAGCTTGTCAATCACCAACATTTACTTCAGTTTTAATATCCACTAGTATTTAAAATAACTCTGTTCCTCAAAATTCAGCCTTCCTCCACCCGTGATGCAACATACTGACTCATTCAACTCACTCTGACTACTATCCAACACATGCACTCTCAAATTGCAGAATTTATGTTGTCAACCCTACAATACCCAACTAATACCTCTCTCTCAAAAAATTTGGTTCTCCAATTTCAATAATGTGAAGGCATCATTATTGTTTCTGTATTGAAACCAATGAAAGTTCCACATTTCATGTTCTTCAATGGGCCAGTCTGCCTCTCCAACAGATAATGCAAACTACATGATAGTATGGTTAACTGGCATTTACACTGATGCTTCAGATTGTGAGAACACTTGTCTCAGTTTCAAAGTAGTTTTCTGTAAGTTCTGATCCACCACTAACCATTGTGTGTGCTTGAGAATGGCAGTTAGAAAATCTTTCATTCACAGTCACCACTGAATTCATATTTTCTTTGACCCCAAGAACAGCAAATGACTCCTCCTGTAGGCACGACATCCTTGGCACACATTATGAATGGGGTTTCAGAGGCTGCATGCCAATATTTAACTGAAAATTTCTGTCACTTCCATCATTCCACATCTGGACTGTAACCACTGTCAACAATCACTCTGATCAAGTCAACAAACTGCGACAGGGATTGGTCCTCAGTGTGACCATTTTAGCAGTTGCCATCAATGAAATTTTATCTGCAGTGGGCCCTACAGCTCATTTTCACTGTATGTGGGTGACTTTAGTGTACATTATACTGTTTCATCAGAATGTGCCACTGAAAATCAACTTCAGGGACTCATCTGTAGAATACAAAATTGGAATTTGAAGCATGGATTTTGATTCCCCCTCACAGCCCTAAAGGCTATTAACACACTACTAAAGACTTGTGGGTTTACACAGTAATCTTGAATACTACTTAAGAAACATGACCCCTGGCAACTTGTTTGACAACAAGCTGACATTACACTACATATGTACTCTAAATATAGAGTTATATTAAAATTAAATGTCATTGGTTACCTTAGCAGCAGCACCCGGAAGCTAACATCAAAGCTTTTTTTATGCCTGTATAAATCTGTGAGACTATCACACCTAAAATATTGTTATGTTGCATATTGATCCACAACATCATTGGTGCTATGTGTATTAGACTCCATAAATTGTAGTACTGTATACACGCCATCCAAGAAATTCTCATACCTCTCTTGACTTTGTTCACATAGAGAAGTAAAGGTTGTTTTACTGGCGTCTCTGCTTTGAAGTTGACAGATAGCAACATTGTCAACATTGTATTGTTTTGTTTCAGCATTGCATCTTATCAGTTGTGAAGCCATGGCTGATGTGAGTGGACATAGTAACACTGTGAACCGTGATTATTGGTATTTGTGTGGGTACAATGATATCCACAGTCAGTGCAAAAGATGACAGAGATAACAAGAATGTTTAGAGATTGTTTTGCTTTGGCAAAGCCTCACCTCATAAACCATCCTTGCCTGATTTGCTGAAAGATGCTTTTGTTTCAGGTAATGTCAAAGACAGGCCATGAAGTGGACATAAAAAAAAAGAGTGAAATGTGTGCTGCCGTCATGCAGTAAAGTGAGCAGTCTCAAATTAAATCCATTCTCAAAAGAGCAACTGCCTAATGCCTAATCACTCATGATACCCATTTGTGTTTAACTAGGAGTGACAGACACAATGAAATCAACTCAGAACTGACCATCTGCTAGGAGTGAGATTAAAAATTTTAAGAAATAATCTTCAACGTCCCTTACTGGACTGCATACATAGGTCCCATTCTCAAACACTTTCACAGCAGGAAGTCCATCTTGTAATGTGTTTCCACCTGTTCAAGAGTTTAAAGAAAACTTAGGTCCTAGCATGGTAACAATTAATGAAAACCTCAACCTGGAATGATTTGTACAGAAGGATCTAGAAACAGTTAAAGAGTTGATTATCCATTTTTGCCCAGCTAAGGGGTGCAAGCAGTGATCTTTACTGAACATGGGCAGAATTTTTTCAGCGGGGTTGGCATCTCTCACTCAAGTTGTAAACTAACTCCAGACAAGGAAGATAAAAATTTTACTTATGCCATTGATTTGATGAGCTGCTTTTTAGCACTGGATCAGTAGTCAGTGTTGTAATATCCTAGTCTCATAAACCTAGGACCTATGTGATGAGCTTCACAGAACAGGTACTAAGGTACGCTTTGTATTGTACCAGGTGATGCGGGTATCTCAGGAAGTGAATTTGCTGAAATTACTAGACATAAAACTACAACTAAGATGCATCACCCTAAAAACCTGAGACATTCAGTAGCAAGCCACCACCACTCTCAGCAAACTAAGGACAGTTAACAAAACTCCAGTTGTATAGTGTATATTCACCAAGTTTCCTGGAAGAGGTTAGTTGCAATGTACAGATTATACATTGGCCAAACAATGTTCCCCCATGATGTGGTGTAGTGTCTGAGTGGTTCCCATCTAAATGTTGGGTATATCTTCACTAGGTTTTCTATACTGGCTGATTTCTGATCTTTCCCTTATATTAGCAGATGAAGAAACCAGTGAGCTCTATGGTTTGTGAGGGAATGTAAGAAATGGAGTGTCTCCTCCTGTAGACAAGTTGTGGGAGGCACACCAGCCATTGACTGCTCCACACTGAAACTCTCAGTCAACAGATTTACAGCAATCTCTTCATTTATTTGCTTCAGAGTAGTATATTGGTTCCTTGACTAGCTCACCTTCATGTTACTCAGAATTTTCACTAACTGTGCCACACCAAAAGAACTCTGTGTAAGTGAGAACAGTGATATTAATCTCACCATATATGAAACATCATGAAGATAAAGATACTGATGACCTCAAAGTTTAATGAAAAAAAAAAGAAAGAAAAGAACATAACAGTATTTGGGAAACAACAAATGAACACATGAAACTCAGTATACCCATCCAGTGTGTTAATTTACTCTCACTAAGACCTCTGGTCTTTAACCTCGGTGTACCTATGACTATACTGCCTACCACTATCTCTTCAGATTTGAGTGTGCAATCATTCTGTAAACTGAAATGGGATTAATTTGTTGGTAAACACCTTCCTAACATCATTCTGTACACAAAGGCTCACAGATCTACTCCTCTGAGCTTCTGATATACCATTGCAATTGCAACTCCTCGAAGATCATGAAACATAGCAACTTGGGCTAGCCCCATTTGCTAGAACTCTATTTCTTAACTACATTTTTTTATCTTCTACACATAGTACATGTACAATAGTTACTTAAAATATCCAATTTCTTATTTAAGCAGAGATTATTAAGACTTTATTATTCACTGCAATGTTTCTTAAATACTGGTAACAATAAGTAGATTAGTTCATCCAGAAATATTCTCCTTTAATATTAGTGATCAACTATAAATGCAAACCACGTGAAGGTGAAATTTATAGTGAGCAAATAGCTGTTTGTTTCTAAGATGGGTTAGTTCATTTGAAAGTCCTCACTCATGTCTTCTCAACAAACATGTAACTATTTCCAAAAACTCCACATTTCAAAAATTATTCATACTCAAAAAAATCCTGTTTCAGAATGTTCCAGTTAAACTTGCAGTTATTTCCCATATTTAGTACCATAGTTTTTCTGAATCCAAAAATACCCGATTTCATGAAAATGACTTGTTAATTCGCTAAACAATGGAAAATCCAGGATGGAATGTAACAATATTATGAAAAGGAAAGTTGCTACTCACCATATAGTGGGGATGCTGAGTTGAAGATAGGCACAATAAAAAGATTGTCACAAATAAATAAAGCTTTCAGCCATTAAGGCCTTCATCAAGACCTTGTGTCTATGTCTATTGTTGACAAAGGCCTTAATGGCTGAAAGCTTTATTCATTTGTGACAGTCTTTTTATTGTGCCTATCTGCGACTCAGCATCTCTGCTATATTGTTAGTTTGTTAATTACTCAATTTGGAAAATTTCAACATCTTTAAGCTTTCTGGCAGGCTTTGGCAATCCTCAATAAATAGCAGTCATCTTCATAACATAGTACTTATAATTTTGTCATTTTCTGCCCATCTAACTCATAATTAAATGGATGTGCTTCCTTGCTGATTGTTTCTTTATGTTTTTTTTTTTTTTTAAAAAGTTCTCGCATTTTTATGTTAATATTCAAAATGTAATAATAAATTACATTACTTATAACTGAATGCCTCTTTAAGTAAACATTAATACAATAGTAGTTCGAAAAATTTCTCTCGTTTTTGTGTTAATATTTAAAATGTAATAATAAAGTACAATATTTATTATTGTATGCATCTATAAGTAGACATTAATACAATAGTAGAGTCAGTCCTCGTTTAGCTACTAGAATATGAACATAATGTTATAATACATTGACTCGTTCCCATTCAGTACAGCGACAAGATGTAACTATTGTGTTAAGTATCTGTGTTAAGTAATTAAACTGCCAACATCTCTGTGTCACTATCACTCAGTCAGATAATACCATTTATTTCATTAACATTATGCAGTCAGCTGCTATGTCCATGCCAAGCTGTTGGAATTTAATTATCTATGTGATTCAGTACAGCAACTATATCCGTTGAAGTCAAGGCTGAACAGAAAAAGGGTCCAATTTGCCATGTAACAAACTTAAATCTCATGTTCTTTGTCAGTCAGAACTCAGTAGTGAAGGTGTACAGTAGATATGCTGCCACTGTGTTAAAACAATAATAGTGTAGGTGAAGTTCCAACCTGTAATATATAACCTATTAAAATTCTCGGATATGAGCTGATTGTCATAATACTTCTTGTGTTAATAAATGTAAGAAGATGGCAAGTTAATTTTTGTAGTGTTGTGTTAATTATTTAACAACTTTCCCTTAAATCAAATAACCACAGGACAGACGATGGAGTAAAGCAGCTAGACTTGTGACCTTAAGTCCAGGTCAGTAACACTTCAAGCATAATGGGATAATAGCCCTATTGTGGCTTTGCTACTCTTTGTCAACTTCATATCAGCCTATGACAAACGTTTCCCATATCTAAGAACTAGTTTCAAAACCTTTAAATAATTCATTCTAGAACATTCAGCACTGCTTATTCTGCAAACTGTGTGTCATTTTTTTAAGGGTGTTCGAGGATTTTGGCCTGTGAAACAGGGACCAATAACATAATGCTAATAAATTATGTGAGAGTTGCTGGCCATTACTAAGCTTCAGGAGGCAAAATGTGTAGTACTGTCATTATACATATATATAAGTGAAAGTGATACTCTTGCTAGCTTTTGGAAATAATAATTCCTTTCTCAGGGAGGACAGAGATTGGTTGGGGAAGGTTAAAAATAAAGGGCAGGTCACTCTGATCCCACATACTGGTGGATCCCTCTCATCAGGGGGTCTGAGTGACTTGACCTTCCATGTGTTGTGTTTTTATATTCATTGGATTACTTTATTATGAACTTTATAAGCTAACGGTCTGTAGACATTTGGAGCCAAACCAACCAAAAACCATATATTACTTCTTTTATCTATTTTCTAGACAGATCTGGTCTTTTATCAACAACTTTTCTGCAGGTTTAGTACTTTGATTAATAGTTGAGTTACTTCTGATTAAATATGTTGATGTGAGTACAATTCCCCCTCTCCTCCCTCCCCACACCCCCTCTCCACATCAACCCCACGAAAGCTCTTGTTCAGTGTGCTATTGGAGATCATAGATCTTGCCTTCTTCATTAGTGCAGATTTAGTCTCTCAGATTTTCCACTGGGATGAAAGCTATAAGGAATATTGTACTCTAGCAGAATTCCTTTTCCTTCACACCAATTCTTAAACTCACAACTGATGTATTCACCACATTTATCACACCTTGTTTTCGACGCTTTCACACTGAACTGATTTTCATTTTCTAACACATAGTTTCTTATGTATTTTGCAGCCTCCGACTTATATCTTAACAAATAGCTTACACAAAAATGAATGAAATTATCTAATACTGTCATGTAGAATCTGTATCCAATAAACGCTGGGCAATCATCTGTCTATATACATCAGTATATATTGCTTCAAGTTCTCTTGATGCTCTGTTTCACACAGTTGAAAATGGCTTCGTTGGTTAGCTTAGCTCTCACACAAGCTCCAAACAGTTTTTCTGCAGAGCAATAACTATTAGGAACTCCATTGCACATTTGCTTGATCATTGAAGTACAACTTATGCCATTCCTGTTTTTCTTCTTGTGTCAATACTGACTGTATTTCAGGTTTAATGTTTGCTTCATACAATCCACTTCTTGTTTTTAGTCTTTTTAGAATGAGTATTTTATGTTTATAAATTTGAACAGAATGTTTGTTGTTGTTTCCTGTTGTTACTATTTTTATTGATTTATTTTGTTTGACAACTTTCACAGTACGTACTATCATAGTCTTTCATGTTTGTTAATTTTTCCACTTTATTACACATGTATTCTGCACATGTGCTATCAACAGCCATGACTATCTCTTCTTTCTCATTAGCTTCTTCAGAAACCTTTCCTTTTTTGCATTCAAATACAATATGTTCAGTGTTTTCTTTCTTCTTTTCTGTCTTCTTTCTTATACTCTTCAGGGACGACTCTTCTCTCCAAAGGGGGCGAAGGAGGCACTTGCCCCTCCGGCGATCTGGATATAGACTTCTTATTTATTTATTTATTTTGATCCAACATCAACTGTCTAAGATCTGAGATTCATATATTTTTAGAAAAAAGGGTCTTCCTTCTTACGAGTGTACTAAATCTAGAAACTTGTATTTTGAATAAACAGTATTGTTTAGGAGCCATAATTTTAATTTCTTTTTTAGTTCTGTAATGGGCTGTTTGGAGATATTAGGGTGAAAGCAATTCACTAGTTTTATGCCTGCATAGTGAGGGCTTTTCTCATAAAGTGTAGTCTTTGAGAGATATTGTGGGGTCTCTCTGTACCTCTAGTGTTGTGGTCATGTATTTCTTTATTAAGTGTTTTGTTACTGTTTAGTGCCATAATGATTACATACTGTTTATGAACAGATAATATTTTAAATTCTTTAAACAAATTTCTGCAGGATTCCCTGGCACACTTCATCCCCATAATTCTAAGTGCCTTCATCTGTATGGTAAGCGCTCTTTTTGCAATACTTTTACTGCTGGATCCCAATACCTCTATCCCATAGTTTGGATGGGATTCAAATAGTATAAAATATATTTGCCTCAGAGTGGTAATGTTACAAAAAAATGTCAGTTTTCTTAGGCCATATATGGTAGGAGATAGCTTTTCGCAAATATCATTTATGTGATCAGATTGATTTAACTCTGCATCAAGTGTCAGGCCAAGAAACTTGGTCGAGTACTCTTTTTTAATGTATTCATCAACCTTTAAAATTTGATTTTCATGAGTTTTTTGCTTCACAAGATCAAAGTCAATGTAGACTGAATTGCATGTATTTAGTTGTAATTTGTTTTCATTACATTTTGCAGAATTATGCCTGCTGCAATACTGGATTCAAATTCAAGTTGTGAATAGCTAGCATTACAGCATATTAATGTGGTATCATCTGCATATAAGATAGCTGTAGCTGGGTTTCTTGTAGACTGAATGTCATTAACATAAATAATAAAAGGAAGTGGTCCTAATACTGACCCCTGTGGAATACCAAAATTAATGTCAACGGTGTTTGATTTGTATGCTCCCTCTATAGTGCTAATAGACACAAACTGCTTCCTATTTGTCAAATAGGATCTAATCAGATTATGGGCTGTGCCTTGAATGCCATAGTTCCACAGTTTGTCCAGCAATATGGTCATATCAACACAGTAAAATGCTTTTAATAAGTCTAGAAAGATGCCACATACATGTTCTTTATTTTCTATTGCTTGAGTGATGTCTTTGATTAAGTTGGATGTTGCTGTAATGGTGGGTTACCCCTTGACAAACACGTACTGACCCTTAGAAATCACTTTTTTGCTTACCAGGAAGTTCCAGATTCTTATGTACATTACTTTCTCAAAGATTGTGGATATTATTGGGAGAACAGATAGGGGTCCAAAATTTTCTGCTAGATTTCTGTTTCCTTTTTAAAAAATAGCAACAACTTGAGCAGTTTTCAACTCAGCTGAAAATAGACCATCTTCCATATAAAAGTTGATAATTGCTGATAAAGGTGATGCAGTTTTATGAATACATTTCTAAAGTGTGTCCAGACTAAGACCATCATATCCTGTTGCTTGAGAATTCTTCAAACTACTCACTATTTTAATTTTTCTTCTTCAGTTGTTGGTGCCAAAAATATACTTCCTGACACTGGTGTTCCTCTGAATTTGCATTTGTGATTTTTAAGCTGACTGTTTATGATGGAGCTAACAGAGGCAATAAGTAATTGTTAAATAGATTTGATATTTTTTTCCTGATCAGTTTCTATTTTACCATTTATCTGCAAGTGATATTCTGTTGTATGGTGCCCAGAATAACTATTTGTCTATTTTCTAGTGACCATGATGTTTTGGAAATATTATGGTCTTGCGGTAGCGTTCTCTCTTCCTGCGCACGGGGTCCTGGGTTCGATTCCCAGAGGGGTCAGGGATTTTTTCTGCCTTGAGATGGCTGTGTGTTGTTGTGTCTTCATCATCATCATCATCATTCATCCCCATTATGGTTAGAGGAAGGCAATGGCAAACCACCTCCACTAGGACCTGGCCTAGTACACCGGTGAGGGTCTCCTGCATCGTCCCCTATACTCCTCGGAGTACAGGACCTCATCATCATCATTATTTGAGTTTTGAATGACATCTGCAAAATGTTTCTGTTTTACAGAATTTAGGAGGTCTCTATAGTGTTTCTAACCCTTTTTGAACTCTTTTTTTAATTGTTTATTGCTCAAGTCATTTAACATAGCATACTCGTACCATCTTAGTTTTTCTCTAGCGTCAGTGACTGAACTTGATATCCAGTTTCAGGTTACAGCAATGATGGAATGCTCTTTTTTATTAATGGATAGGGTTGGTTGAAAATGTAGTATAGCGCACATGAGAATTTGCTATAACTGTAATGTGCTGTTCCAATCTACATTGCGTAGCATATTATCAAATGAGTTATATTTTGGTCTGTATTCATCCTAACATATCTATAGCAATTGTGTGTAGGAGCTTTTTTTATGTTCACATCTAGTTCCCCCATGAACCATGGACCTTGCCGTTGGTGGGGAGGCTTGCGTGCCTCAGCGATACAGATGGCCGTATCGTAGGTGCAACCACAACGGAGGGGTAGCTGTTGAGAGGCCAGACAAACATGTGGTTCCTGAAGAGGGGCAGCAGCCTTTTCAGTAGTTGCAGGGGCAACAGTCTGGATGATTGACTGATCTGGCCTTGTAACATTAACCAAAATGGCCTTGCTGTGCTGGTACTGCGAACGGCTGAAAGCAAGGGGAAACTACAGCCGTAATTTTTCCCGAGGACATGCAGCTTTACTGTATGATTAAATGATGATGGCGTCCTCTTGGGTAAAATATTCCAGAGGTAAAATAGTCCCCCATTCGGATCTTCGGGCGGGGACTACTCAAGAGGACGTCGTTATCAGGAGAAAGAAAACTGGCATTCTACGGATCGGAGCGTGGAATGTCAGATCCCTTAATCGGGCAGGTAGGTTAGAAAATTTAAAAAGGGAAATGGATAGGTTAAAGTTAGATATAGTGGGAATTAGTGAAGTTCGGTGGCAGGAGGAACAAGACTTTTGGTCAGGTGATTACAGATTTATAAATACAAAATCAAATAGGGGTAATGCAGGAGTAGGTTTAATAATGAATAAAAAAATAGGAGTGTGGGTTAGCTACTACAAACAGCATAGTGAACGCATTGTTGTGGCCAAGATAGACACAAAGCCCATGGCTACTACAGTAGTACAAGTTTATATGCCAACTAGCTCTGCAGATGATGAAGAAATTGATGAAATGTATGACGAGATAAAAGAAATTATTCAGGTAGTGAAGGGAGACGAAAATTTAATAGTCATGGGTGACTGGAATTCGTCAGTAGGAAAAGGGAGAGAAGGAAACATAGTAGGTGAATATGGATTGGGGGGAAGAAATAAAAGAGGAAGCCGCCTTGTAGAATTTTGCACAGAGCATAACTTAATCATAGCTAACACTTGGTTCAAGAATCATAAAAGAAGGTTGTATACCTGGAAGAATCCTGGAGATACTAATAGGTATCAGATAGATTATATAATGGTAAGACAGAGATTTAGGAACCAGGTTTTAAATTGTAAGACATTTCCAGGGGCAGATGTGGATTCTGACCACAATCTATTGGTTATGAACTGCAGATTGAAACTGAAGAAACTGCAAAAAGGTGGGAATTTAAGGAGATGGGACCTGGATAAACTGACTAAACCAGAGGTTGTACAGAGTTTCAGGGAGAGCATAAGGGAACAATTGACAGGAATGGGGGAAAGAAATACAGTAGAAGAAGAATGGGTAGCTTTGAGGGATGAAGTAGTGAAGGGAGCAGAGGATCAAGTAGGTAAAGAGACAAGGGCTAATAGAAATCCTTGGGTTACAGAGGAAATATTGAATTTAACTGATGAAAGGAGAAAATATAAAAATGAAGTAAATGAAGCAGGCAAAAAGGAATACAAACGTCTCAAAAATTAGATTGACAGGAAGTGCAAAATGGCTAAGCAGGGATGGCTAGAGGACAAATGTAAGGATGTAGAGGCTTGTCTCACTAGGGGTAAGATAGATACTGCCTACAGGAAAATTAAAGAAATTCCTTGGAGAAAAGAGAACCACTTCTACAAACATCAAGAGCTCAGATGGCAACCCAGTTCTAAGCAAAGAAGGGAAGGCAGAAAGGTGGAAGGAGTATATAGAGGGTTTATACAAGGGCGATGTACTTGAGGACAATATTATGGAAATGGAAGAGGATGTAGATGAAGACGAAATGGGAGATACGATACTGCGTGAAGAGTTTGACAGAGCACTGAAAGACCTGAGTCGAAACAAGGCCCCAGGAGTAGACAACATTCCATTAGAACTACTGATGGCCTTGGGAGAGCCAGTCATGACAAAACTCTACCATCTGGTGAGCAAGATGTATGAGACAGGCGAAATACCCACAGACTTCAAGAAGAATATAATAATTCCAATACCAAAGAAAGCAGGTGTTGACAGATGTGAGAATTACCGAACTATCAGTTTAATAAGTCACAGCTGCAAAATACTAACGCGAATTCTTTACAGACGAATGGAAAAACTGGTAGAAGCGGACCTCGGGGAAGATCAGTTTGGATTCCGTAGAAATGTTGGAACACGTGAGGCAATACTGACCCTAGACTTATCTTAGAAGAAAGATTAAGAAAAGGCAAACCTACATTTCTAGCATTTGTAGACTTAGAGAAAGCTTTTGACAACGTTAACTGGAATACGCTCTTTCAAATTCTGAAGGTGGCAGGAGTAAAATACAGGGAGCGAAAGTCTATTTACAATTTGTACAGAAACCAGATGGCAGTTATAAGAGTCGAAGGGCATGAAAGGGAAGCAGTGGTTGGGAAAGGAGTGAGACAGGGTTGTAGTCTCTCCCCGATGTTATTCAATCTGTATATTGAGCAAGCAGTAAAGGAAACAAAAGAAAAATTCGGAGTAGGTATTAAAATTCATGGAGAAGAAGTAAAAACTTTGAGGTTCGCCGATGACATTGTAATTCTGTCAGAGACAGCAAAGGACTTGGAAGAGCAGTTGAACGGAATGGACTGTGTCTTGAAAGGAGGATATAAGATGAACATCAACAAAAGCAAAACAAAGATAATGGAATGTGGTCGAATTAAGTGGGGTGATGCTGAGGGAATTAGATTAGGAAATGAGACACTTAAAGTAGTAAAGGAGTTTTGCTATTTAGGGAGTAAAATAACTGATGATGGTCGAAGTAGAGAGGATATAAAATGTAGACTGGCAATGGCAAGGAAATCGTTTCTGAAGAAGAGAAATTTGTTAACATCGAGTATAGATTTAAGTGTCAGGAAGTCGTTTCTGAAAGTATTTGTATGGAGTGTAGCCATGTATGGAAGTGAAACATGGACGATAACCAGTTTGGACAAGAAGAGAGTAGAAGCTTTCGAAATGTGGTGCTACAGAAGAATGCTGAAGATAAGGTGGGTAGATCACGTAACTAATGAGGAGGTATTGAATAGGATTGGGGAGAAGAGAAGTTTGTGGCACAACTTGACTAGAAGAAGGGATCGGTTGGTAGGACATGTTTTGAGGCATCAAGGGATCACAAATTTAGCATTGGAGGGCAGCGTGGAGGGTCAAAATCATAGAGGGAGACCAAGAGATCAATACACTAAGCAGATTCAGAAGGATGTAGGTTGCAGTAGGTACTGGGAGATGAAGAAGCTTGCACAGGATAGAGTAGCATGGAGAGCTGCATCAAACCAGTCTCAGGACTGAAGACCACAACAACAACAACAACATCTAGTTCTACTGCATGATGGCCTGACAAAGCACTTATAACAACATAAGATGTAGGATCATGAAGATGAATACCAGTGATTATGTTATTGATTGCAGACTGGCATGTTTCAGTCTCCCTAGTTGCAGTGTTTATCAGGTATCCTACATTATATTCGAGCTGAGGTACTTGAATATTCTAGTGTGTAACTTATCTGCTAATACATTTATGTTGAAATTTCCAATAATTACTAACTTATTCAGGTGTGATATAAAAACATTATCTATCATGTCACAAAACTTTGTAAAAAAACTTCAAAGTTTCCACTTGGGGGTCCATACAAACATATAACATAAATATCATCACTTGGTATTTTTACACATGCTGCACATAATTCAGCTGTCCCTTCTAATGAATATTTACTTACATTCACAGAATTAAAATCAAATTTGCTTTTTACATACATTGATGCACCCCCACCTCTGGTGGAAGATCTGCAAAACTTATTAGCTAGTATCTTGTATAAAGGTTTAAAAAGTTCTAATTTGGCATCAGATAACCAGTATTCACTAATAGCAAGTAATCTGGCACAGTTTCATTTACAAACACATCTAATTGTTCACATTTATTGCTCTGGCACTGTACATTATGTTGGATTATTTTAAAGTTGTAAATACTGTGTTGTAAATTCCTCTGATTTTCCGACTTAAATAAAGTCATATCTCTGTTTATCTTGCGGGCTTCCTCCTCCTTCTGCTTTCCACTAAAAATATTTTAGATGGGATGGAGGTACAGACTTCCGTCTGCTGTCTGAAGTTTTTTTAGTTGACAGTGATGGTTCTGCTAATGTTGGAGTTGGTTCTGCTGCTGTTATGGGTGGTTCTGCTGTTGCTCTTGCTGTTGAGATTTTGCTGCTGGTATTAGAGCTGGCTCTGCTGTTGATGGAGCTGTTACTGCATGTGTTGTTACTGTAACTGTTCTTGACGTTTTTACTGCTTTTGGTGGAGATACTGCTGTAGGAGTTGGTTCTGCGACTGCTGATTCATACTGTCTTTTGATCAGTTCCTAAAACTGGTTGTCTGCAGTGCTATTAATGTTAAATTTAGTATTGCTTAGTGAAATGGGAAGCATGTTAGCCTTACCAAGCACAACATAACTTCCCATTATTTGATTATCAATCTGCCATGGTAAATTATACTGTTCCCTTGTTGCAGTGGCAGTTTTGATACTGTTTTCCAGTCATGGCAGATGTGAACCATTACACAGCTGAAATAGAGTCCCCAACCTTCCCTCTGCCATTTCCTTGTGCAGACCTTATCACGATCCAGAAAGGGGCAGTTTCAACACCAGGCGTGAAGTAAACATGGCTGCAGAATACTTGTCCAACATTTGTCTCCAGTTACCAAAAGGGGACCCTTTTCACTGCTGCACAACTTAATGACAAAAGTGGCTTACCTTCTGTCTGAAGGCTAAAACAATCCATCTAGGCTCGCTGAGAATATACTCAGGTTTACATGCCAGAACGATTGCAGTAGATTCTGAAGAACACAACCATCCAACACTGTAGGTGTGTTCATATATTATACTTCATATGTGGAGCCAAATGCATTTGTCAGAGTACCATTGTCTGCTCTGGAAGAGGGCAAAAATTGTGAACAAAGAAATACTGAATGAATGGATGAGTATTAAATTTTGAAATTCAATATATCTTGTGTTCTTCCCCTCAAATTAAGTTCTCTGGGCACAAATTAGTTATATCGGAAGAGCAATTTTAGAAGTTTGTACCCTCTTGGGTAAATTTTTCAGACACCCATGATTTTGTGTTTCTTTGTTCATGGAACAACAGTATTTTTTTATGGTTTGTCCTTTTGTGGTGAGGACAGGAGTTGAAGGTCTTAGTTTTTGTTCCTGAACTTTATTTTTACTTTTAAAGTAGCACTTTTGTTCTCTGTTATTATTTTTCTTTCATATAGAACAGTGTTCTTTCTTCTTAGGCTTCTTGCACTCCCTTGAAAAATTTCCATGTCCCCACAATTGCTACATATTAGATCCTTCCTGTTAAAAAGAATATTAAAGATGATACTCTCTTCATCATTCCTCTTCTGTTATGAGCCTTGGAAATAAATTTCCCACAATCTTCTCACTACTGGGTGATGAATCGCATAGTGAGGAAAACTGTTTAAATTCATCTGGCAAAATAGACAGAAACTTGGGTATGAACATACTATCTGACATCTTTTCTGACTGTTGGTAGTTCAGTTAAAGAGCTATATTCTGCAGTGCCCTTAGATTACTTGCCATGTCATTAGTTTTATCACATTTGAAACTATTAAGTTCTTGAAGCAACTGTTGAGTTCTTTGAGAAGCATTTCTTTTGTATGTTGCTTTAAGTTTATTGTACACAGACTTGAAAGTTTCACAACACAATACACGTGGCTTTACCATTTTATCTCTTGTTCTCATAATGTTTCAATCTGCTGTCCCATTGCTGCCATTTCTTCTTTGTTACTACTATTTCACATTTTTCAAGTGATTCATTTCCATCCATGGTATCACACAGATCTTGTGGTTAAACAATCTTCTAATTTCTACACCCCACTTGCTAAAAGTACTGCTTTTTTAGATACTTGTTTATCACAAAGTTCTTTATTTTCTTGTGACATTTTAGTGTGACTTATTATTATTATTAATATTATTACTATCCCACCCCCCTTTCATTATTCACGTCTTCTATTTTTTACCTTTTTTATTTCTTTCTTTAGAGGTTTACACCCATAACCTGTTGTGTATTACTTTTATGTAATTACTTTATTGTGAACTTTTTAAGATACATGCACAGATTAGAGCTACATAAATTGTTGCATTGCCAACTTCCTACAATGTAGACCACACACAAATTTCATATACACTAACAACAATGTAAAAAAAGATAGATTGCTACTTACCATAAAGATGACACATTAAGTTGTAGACAGGCACAAGTAAAAGACACTTACACATATTCTTCTGGCCACAGTCTTCATTGGGAAAAGAAAAAGAAAGAGAAACATACTACATTCATTCACACAAGCAAGCACAACTCATGCAGACACAACTGCCAACTCCGGCAGCTCAGACCAGAATGCAACTGTCACATGGAATGGAAACAACAGTCTGGAGGAGGAGGGAAGGGAAAGAGATAGCACTTTTTAAGTGGAGGGAGAGAGGGGCACTGTTTGGTGGAGTGTGGAGGGACTAGACTGCCAACAGGCACAGCGTCAGGAGGTTGTGGAGCAGGGAGGTGGGACAAACAGTGCAAAAAAGAAGAGGAGCGGAAAAAGATGAATGAGTGCAGTAGCAGAGGGCAGCACACAAAGAGATTGGGAGACAAGGGTGGGGAGAACCTGATAGGACAGTGGGGGTGAAAACTGTTGGGTGAAGGGTGTGGGAACAGTATGTTACGGCAGGCTGAAACCGGGATTATTACAGGAACAGATGGTGTGGGAACAGTATGTTACTGTAGGTTGAAGCTGGGATAATTACAGGAAGAGAGAATGTCTCATAAGGGTAACTCCAATCTATGCAGTTCAGAAGATCTGTTGTTGGATGGGAGGCTCCAGATTACTTGAATAGTGAAGCAGCCATTGAAATCAAGCATGTTATGTTCAACTGCATGTTGTGGCACAGGATTGTCTACTTCGCTCTTGACCACAGTTTAGCGGCGGCTGTTCTCTGCCAACACTCCCACCCATCTTTCCCCACTCCTCTCCTTTTTTGCCCTGTTTGCCCCACCTTCCTGCTCCACAACCTCCTGGCACTGTGCCTGTTGGCAGTCTACTCCCTCCACAATCTGCCAGACAGCATTCCTCTCTCCCCCACTTAAACAGTGCTGTCTCTTTCCCTTCCCTATCCCCTCCAGATTGCTGCTTCCACGTTGTCATTGTGGTAAGTAGCAATCCATCTTTCCCTACATTTTGATATTCCAACCTGGAGTTTCCACTGTTTTTATATGCACTCTTAGATAATTCACATTATGCTTGTTATTCTGGTTGCTGACCTTTAAAAACTCTCACAACAAACTGTTGTGACTCACCGATCATTTAAAGTGCCGCCGCGCAATTACACACGTCCTCTACGTGCGGCGCTGTCTGCCTGCCAGCCATGCAGCAGCGGCGCCACCTAAGCGGCCAGCCGAGCAGCGGCCGCTAGACTGAGACTCAGTGCTTATCTGAACGCTAACGTGTACACATGTTAACTTACTCTGTGACATATATGTGTTGTAGTGTCGTTCCTAAATATACTTGTTAAACTAGAAGTTCTAACAATTGGCGACGAGGTAGTGGATTTTTCCTTTTCACCGTTGACTCACAGGGTTCCATGGCTACTGTCGAGCAACTCTTGCAAAATCTCCTTGAACAGCAAACGCTTCTAACGGCGGCGATTCGCGATTTCGTCGCGGCGTCAAATGCGGGCCGGTTCTCGTCGTTGGCTGTACCTCCTTTTCCTCCTTACGACGAGTCGGCGGAAGACTGGTCGGATTATGAAAAACGTCTTCGACAGCACTTCTTGGCATTTTATGTCTCGGACGAACAAGCATGTAAGTCTCTGTTCCTTTCCTGGATTTCGCCTCAAATGTATCGGTTGTTGTCGCAATTGGCCCCTTTGAAGGATCCTGCGTCTTTGTCCTTTGCTGAAATGTGTTCCCTTCTGTCGGTCTATTTTCAAAAGCAAACGCATGTGGTAGCCTCTCGTGTTGCCTTTTATCGTTGTCACAAACAACCCAATCAATCTTATCGCGCTTGGGCTGCTGAACTTCACGGCCTCAGTCGAAAGTGTCACTTTGTTACTGATGTTCACAAAGAATCCTATGCCGATTCCATGGTACGGGATGCTATTATCCGGTCGGCGCCCGACAAAGAAGTTCGGCAACGTGCCCTTCAGTTGGCGAATCCGACTTTAGATGAAGTTCTCTCCATTGCGCAGTCTTTTGAAATTTCTCGCGCCGCTGGGGCACAAATAGAAGCGTGGGGTGACGTCGGGGAAATACAACCTCTGTGCGCTGTTGACGACGCGCACGGCGCGTCCCCGCCGGCCGACGTGGCCGCAGTGTGCTCCCACGCGCAACCTCGGCCAAGCCGTAAACAAACCCCTAAGAAACTGCAGCAAAATCCCCGGCAACTTCCTTCATGTCCAAGGTGTTTTACGAAACATTCACGCGAGGATTGTCCACAACGTTGGGCTGTGTGTCACAATTGCAAAAAGAAAGGTCACGTGTCTTCCGTTTGTAAATCCGACCGCATAAATGACGTCCATGAACATGACGCTGATTCTGATTCTGTGTTGTCTGTCAATTGCACTTCTTCCCTTTCCGGGAAGTTATTCCTCACTGTCCAAATCCTTGGTCGAGATGTTCGCATGCAAGTGGATACCGGTTCTGCCGCCACTATAATTAATTCTCAGACGTATCTTCAGCTGGGTTCTCCACTCCTGTCCCCTGTCACTCGGCAATTACGGACGTACAATAAACAGAAGATTTCTCTCTTGGGACAGTTTAATGCTGAGGTATCTTACAAATCCGTCGTTCGCACTGTTCCCATATTTGTGGTCGACCAGGGCAACGCAGAAAATCTTTTTGGTTTCGATGCCTTCCGCGTTTTTGGGTTCTCCATAGATGACTCTGTCAATATTGTCTCTGACGCTATTCCTTATGCTAAACTGGATTCTTTGTCGACGACCTTTTCGTCCATTTTTTCTCCTGGGTTAGGCCGTGCACACGACTTTGAAGCTCATATCACGCTCAAACCCACTGCTCGGCCTAAGTTTTTTCGGGCTCGGCCCATTCCTGTGGCCCTTCGTGATCGGGTCAAACAGGAGTTGGATCGTCTCACTACTTCAGGGGTCTTGCTTCCTGTCACTTCCAGTGAGTGGTCCTCTCCTGTCGTTGTAGTTGCCAAGCCCAATGGTGCTATTCGTCTCTGTGGCGATTTCAAAGCCACGGTAAATGCTCAATGCCTCATCGACACTTACCCTATGCCCCGTCCTGAAGAACTGTTCACTAAACTCGCTGGAGGGCAGTATTTTTCTAAAATTGACCTGTCAGAAGCTTATCATCAACTTCCTCTCGACGCTGCTTCCCGGCAGTTTCTGGTCCTTAACACGCCTTTCGGCCTCTATCAATACCAACGCCTGCCATTCGGGGTTGCTAGCGCCCCTGCTCTCTTTCAGCGATTCTTGGAACAATTATTGCTCCCTGTCCCTGGGTGTATCAATTACATGGACGACATTGTTGTCACGGGCTCCACCACTGACGAACATCTTCAAAATCTCCACACACTTTTTACTGTCTTACAGACTGCAGGTCTTAAGTGTAACCTTCAGAAATCACAATTTTTTCAGGCATCTATCACGTACTTGGGGTTTCAACTCTCTAGGGATGGTATTCGTCCGCTTCAACAAACTGTCGCTGCGATCGATGCCCTTCCTCGCCCTACGTCTGTTAAGGAACTGCAGGCCTTCTTGGGGAAAATAGAATACTATCACAAGTTTTTACCGTCTGCAGCGTCGGTGGCTCAGCCGTTGCATCGCCTGTTGCATAAAAACGTGCCTTTTCACTGGTCCGCGTCATGTGACGCGGCTTTCCAGAAATTGAAGACTATGCTGATACAGGCCCCGTGCCTAGCTACTTATCGACCTGGCCAACATCTTGTCCTTGCAACAGACGCCTCTCAATACGGGGTTGGGGCAGTCCTTGTGCACCGTTTTTCTGACGGTTCGGAACAACCTATTGCTTATGCCTCCAAAACGCTCACGGATGCCCAACAAAAGTATTCTCAGATTGAGAAGGAAGCTTTGGCCATCATTTATGCTCTTCATAAGTTTGGTGTTTTTCTCTATGGCACAAAATTTCATCTTGTTACGGATCATAAACCACTTGTTTCCTTGTTTCACCCATCAACGTCACTTCCCGACAAGGCTGCACACCGCCTCCAGCGTTGGGCTCTTTACTTGTCCCGTTTCAACTATGAGATTCATTTCCGGCCAACGGCTCAACATGCGAATGCTGATGCTTTGTCTCGCCTCCCCATGGGCCCTGATCAGGCATTCGATAGGGACGAACTTTTGTGTTTCCACCTGGATGTTGCCGAGCAGCAGGTTGTGGACGGGTTCCCCATCACTGGGGACAGGCTGGCGGCTGCTACGGGTTCTGACCCTACCCTCTCCCGGGTTTTACGCTGTATTCAGATGGGTTGGCCTGATCGCCCGTCCGCTAAGACTTCTGATCCGTTGCGGAACTACTACCCTTTGCGCTACCGCCTCACGGCTAGGGATGGTGTTATCCTCCTCTCCACTGACAATGTTTCGCCGCGTGTTGTGGTCCCCGCGTCTTTGCGTGCTTCGGTCTTGCGCCTCCTTCACCAGGGGCACTGGGGTGTGTCACGCACCAAATCTCTGGCGCGCCGTCATGTGTACTGGCCTGGCATCGACTCTGAAATCGTACACATGGTTGCTGCCTGCGGCCCTTGTGCGTCACAGGCCGCTGCCCCGAAGTCATCTTTGTCACCATGGCCTTCGCCTGAGAAGCCCTGGGAGCGCATTCATGCTGATTTTGCGGGACCCTTTTTAGGTACTTATTGGCTCCTCGTAATTGACGCCTACTCTAACTTTCCTTTCATTGTCCGTTGCACGTCACCTACCACCGTGGCAACCACCAGTGCTCTCGCCCGCATTTTTTCTTTGGAAGGCCTCCCCTCTACTCTTGTTACTGATAATGGTCCGCAATTTGCCTCTTCTGACTTTGCGGATTTTTGTGCTCGTCACGGTGTTACGCATGTCACGGCCCCGCCGTTCCATCCACAATCCAACGGTGAGGCTGAACGACTGGTCCGCACATTTAAGGCTCAAATGCGGAAACTTCTGACTTCTTCTGCTGCTGATGAGGCGCTTCTCCAGTTCCTGGCGTCTTACCGTTTCACCCCCATGGGCGATCACAGCCCGGCTGAGCTCTTACATGGCCGACAGCCCCGCACTCTACTTCATCTTCTGTGGCCTCCCACCTCCCGGCCGCGGGTGCCGTCACTTGGCCGGTTCACCGCCGACGACCTCGTCTGGGTACGGGGATATGGCAGGCGGCCAAAATGGAGCCCGGGCCGCATCTTAAGACACCATGGCAGACGCCTGTATGAAATCCAGACGGACACAGGTGTTGCAGTGCGTCATTCGGACCAGCTTCGGCCTCGGGTGCCAACAACACCTGTTCCGAATGCCGCCACACCACCCTTGACTCTCCCTGATGCTCGGGATCTTGGCACATCTCCATACTCACAACGCCGCCCTCCACCCGTCATCGCGATGCCAGCACCAGAACGGATGCCACCAGACGACGTGCCCATGCGGGAACCGGAGGACCAACCAGTGTCAGAGTACATCTGCTCGCCTCCTCCTCCAACAGACGCTGACGCATCGCCCATGTCTCCTGTCATATCAACTGGACTTGCCGCAATGGGCAGATTGGTGCGTGGGGCCCCAGCAGATTCGACCCCTACGTCTCCTGTCATCTCGACCCGTTATCATCGGGGACACTTCCGTCCGTACGGGAAGCCTCCTCCTCGAGACTTTACGTCGAGTCACACAACGCCTATGGACGTCAACCATCTCCAGGACACATCCATCAAGACCAGTGCAACAATTTCAAAGGGGGGAAAAGTGTTGTGACTCGCTGATCATTTAAAGTGCTGCCGCGCAATTACGCACGTCCTCTACGTGCGGCGCTGTCTGCCTGCCAGCCATGCAGCAGCGGCGCCACCTAAGCGGCCAGCCGAGCAGCGGCCGCTAGACTGAGACTCAGTGCTTATCTGAACGCTAACGTGTACACATGTTAACTTACTCTGTGACATATATGTGTTGTAGTGTCGTTCCTAAATATACTTGTTAAACTAGAAGTTCTAACACAAACTTTGCTTTTTTTCCTGCTCTTTAACACTTTCAACACCTTCCCAACCTTCCCCATCGTATCCCTCCCTACCTTCTGAAGAAGAACTTACTAGTTCCAAAAGCTAAGAAGTGAACCACTTTTACTTTTACTTGTGTCTATCAGCAGTAATACACATTTTGCCTCCTGAATGTAAGAATTGTCCAGAAATTATGTGTTGTAATTTATTAGTTTTCTCAGTTGAATTTCCCTTTGATGAAGTTATTTATAATATTATGTTGTTAACTTCACCAAGAGACCACACACTACTTACACTGAATGTACAAACATGATCTGGAGATAATGCATTTAATGCTTTGCTTTTCATAATTATTTCCCTATATGCATTTTTTAAGCAGAGATTACTTATACTTGAAGCAGGAAGTATTCATTCAAGTTTTGGGGTAAATTTTGTCATTTACAATGATTTCTCATCTTTTTCTTGCTCTGCTTCCTTCTTTCCCCAATTATACTTACCTTTGGAAATTGTCATTGATTTCGTGCCACTATTGTAACCAAGACAGTATTACACATTGTTGATATAACAAAAAACTGAATTTATTTAGTAAACTCAGGTTCATCCATACACTGAAAAACATCTAACAGGTATAATTACCATGAAATAATTTTTTCTTTAAATACCAAACCAGTCTTCAGTTTTATGATATGGAGAAATAACCATGAAGGCAAGTCTAATAAAAATCTTACCTTGCAATGTTATGAAAAGGATAGTTGCTACTTGTTATAGAGTAGAAATGTTGAGTTGCAGACAAGGCCTTTGTAGAGTGTGTGTGTGTGTGTGTGTGTGTGTGTGTGTGTGTGTGTGTGTGTGTGTGTTGTCTATTTTTGATGAAGGCCTTGTTCACGGGAAGCTTATTTTGTGACAGTCTTCTTCTTGTGCCTATCTGCAAATCAGAATCTCTGCTATATGGTGAGAAGCAACTATCCTTTTCATAATATTTTTACATTGCAGCTTCGATTTTCTGTTGGTTGAAAATCTTACCTTCATTCATTCCTGCATTTTTCTCTTTTGCTGGGAAGAATTTTCCACTGTCTTGCAGAATTCGAAGAAGGAAAACAGCCATCAAGGTACGCTGAAAGAAGTCATGTGGAGTTCTCTCCTCCTTGTGTGTTTCAAGATTCCAAACACGCAAGTACTCTTTAGCGTGAGAATCTAGTTCACACTTTTTATTAGAACCTGGAATATATTTAATGATATTATTAAAATTACTTTACATTTCTCTACCTCAAATGTTTAGTGCATAATTATTTTGAGGGTCATCCAGGAAGTAACAGTTGTTTTGGGCTATTGCAGCTGTGGGTGTGGCCACAGCTGCCATTTTGGTGCCATAACATTCCTACTCTCAGTCCAGTGGTGGTAGCATGTGGTCTGTGTCTCTGGTAATTTACTTTCTGTGATGTGTTAAAATATACACTGCAACAGAAAATCCCACCACTTGTGAGGTGCATTCTGTGATTAAGTTTTTGATGGAAAAGAACTGGAAACCAATTGAAATTTATTGCAGTCTTTCAAATGCTTACAAAAGAAGAATAATGAGTGAAAGCTGAGTGAGGCAATGGTGCACTGATTTGAAAAATGGAATGGGAACACACAAATTCTCCTAAGAAACTGAGGAAGTGTTTGCAAATGCTGTCAGAAAGGAAGATCATAACTACTGTGTTTTGGGACTCTAAGGGAGTGATTCTCATTGATTTCCTTGAACATAGCACAACAACTAACTCAGGGAGGTATTGTCAAACACTGACAAAGTTAAGGTGGGTGATACAAAACAAATGTTAGGGAAAACTTAGCACAAAAGTTTTGGTTTTTCACGACAATGGACATCCACACGTGGCCAATCATACCCAATAACTCCTATGGGGTTTTAGAAGGGATGTATTTGACCATCCACTGTACAGCATCGATTTGGTGATGAGCGACTACCACTTCTTACCAGCAATGAATACGTGGCTCACTACGCAGTGCTTTGATGCTGGTGCCAAACTACTTGCCGCTATAAACCAGAGACTGCAATCACAGGCGGCAGGTTCCTACGGAGACAGTATTGAAAAACTTGTACCACAGTATGATATGTTCCTTAATTAGAATGACAATTTTATTGAAAAATAGCTTAAGCATTTTCCTTTAAAAAATATATCACAAAATTTGTTTTTTTTTCATATTGTTAATTTTTTATTTCAGAACATCTGTTGTTTCTGGATGTTCCTCGTGGTTACTAAATAATAAAAATACCTAGAACCTGTACATTGGAAAAGAAAAGTATGTTACAACTGTGTGGCTTGTCGTCAGGGTCAGTTTAAGGCCCAAGCTACAAAAGATGCCACTTGGAGCACCAATCTGAGAGGGGTCCCAAGTGCAAGAACTGTATACAACTTGTATCACAATTATTAGCGAAACCTGACATGGTGAATGTGTATATGGAAAAAGGAAGGGGAGAGGGCATCCCCAATGATTCTATGGAAAAATATTCTCAAACCTGCCTTGCTTCTGTTGTGAGTTTACAAGTATAGTTTTATGATTAGTTATATAGACAATGGTTTTTGTTTCAGAACATATTCTGTTTCCAAAAATTATTTTCCAGCTTCATCATTGCAACCATCACCTTGTTTATTACTTTAAATGAAGCACAATCCAAATAGGATCATTTAGAAAACTCCTTTTGGATTTGAAGCTCAAGATAAAAATTCTAACCAAAGCTAATCAAACGTCAGAACTAGTTGCATAGAATTATAAAAGCCTAGTTCTGAGTACAGATGGGACAACTCTGCAACAAATGGAGAAATTCATTATTGGTTTAACCATGGGCTATATTTTTCCAAGGATGCTAGTACGACTGATAGTCATAAACAACTTAGCACCAACTGCAGTACCAGGAAGTCATTCTTAGATCAGTCATTTCCATACTTTTTTCAGCTCTAAGCTACTAAGCCACTGAGAAATCTATGAATAATAACAGAGACAAGCATGCCACTAATTCTCTACTTTGAAGCATTCTGTACCCTTGAATGTTCTTTTTAATGTTATGATCCAAATTTTTGCAGCTAATAAAATATTCCCATGCTTGCCCTTCAAAGAGTCTTCTTTTAAAATATTTTTGGTTTCTGAATTAGTTGCAAAAGTTTTTAAAACTTGTATGATACTTATTCTGAAAGAAAACGGCCATGTGCCTTGCAACAGCAAATGTAGATCTGCAGACATATAACACAAATCATTAGTCTGCAGAATCAGAAGTTTCTGCATGTAGCCTAAGAGCAGAATATTTTTAGAGGCAAAAGGACTATTTAGAGAGCATGTTGAAAATCCAGTAACAATCGAAGTTCAAAGCAGACAGCAGCACAGGATAAAGAGGGAAGTGGGGCGGGGGGGACGGGGGGGGGGGGGGGGCGGTGGAAGAGTGGTGGGAAATTTTCTTGTCTTCACTATGTCTGAAGGACAGTTTAAAATAGGTAGTAATATTTGAAGGATATGGTGTATATGGTAAAACACAAATAATATGATATTTTTAAGGAGTGTAGAAATAATTTGCATGCTGTACTGAGAAAGAGTATGTATACATGTCATTCACACATGAGGCTTGTATAGGATAGTCTAGTGTGGAGAGCTGCAACAAACCAGTCTTCAGATTGAAGACCACAACAGCAACAACAATAACATGCATAGATTTTGGTCAAGCTTCACAGGTCTCTTGAGTCATGGCAGCTGTTTATTTTACTGCTTTTGCCATCAGGTACTGCCCCCTCTGTAGCTGACCAAATGTGAGAGTCCTTGTTTTGGTAAGTGATACTTATCCTGTACACATATCTAAAAACAAAGATGATGTGACTTACCAAACAAAAGTGCTGTCAGGTCGATAGACACCCAAACAAACACAAACATGCACACAAAATTCTAGCTTTCGCAACCAACGGTTGCTTCGTCAGGAAAGAGGGAAGGAGAGGGAAAGACGGAAGGATGTGGGTTTTAAGGGAGAGGGTAAGGAGTCATTCCAATCCCGGGAGCGGAAAGACTTACCTTAGAGGGAAAAAAGGACAGGTATACACTCGCGCGCGCGCACACACACACACACACACACATATATACAGACACAAGCAGACATGTCTTTGTGTGTGTGTGTGTGTGTGTGTGTGTGTGTGTGTGTGTGTGTGTGTCGACCTGACAGCACTTTTGTTTGGTAAGTCACATCATCTTTGTTTTTAGATATATTTTTCCCACGTGGAATGTTTCCCTCTATTATATTTATCCTGTACATAGTTTTATAATCTCTTAAGAACATTTATTTCAGTTCAAACTACTATTCAGAATGAAAGTTTTTAACAAATAACAGTATTGTTACATGTTGGGATTTTTTATTCCAGGTCATTGTCATAGCACATTAAATTAGAAACAAAAATCTAGCATTGTTTTACCTTTCCCATCTGTAGTCAAGCGAGGCTTCAGTCTGCAAAAAAAGTGCAATCCTTCAGGTTCTTGTGTTATTATTCTCAGAGCAAGCATGCAAAGGATACTCATGCCTGATCCTAACATGAGTCCCAAGTAACGGCATTCATGTTGATGATAAGTAGTAAGAGCCTTATCACGGCACTCTGACGAACAAAAAGCAACACCTGAACATGTAGGGCAGCCCACTGCTGTTTCCAGCCTGCACGACAACAAACAACTGCATGTCATACCTGTATGATCATATATTTTTCATATATATATTTTATAAACATACAAAACGTACAAATATAAACATACAAATAGGCAAAAAATTAGTTTATCAATAATGGTAATTCCTGGATGGAATAATGCATAAAATAAGGGAAAGACAATCACTCATCTATAGCTGACTAATGTGTGGAGTATGGGAACATGTAACAGAAAACAGTATTCACACTAGCTTTCAAGTTCTGTTTCTGTTTTTCTTGAAAAAACATACACATTCATGCACAACCACACAGGCACTCAAAAGCACACTCCCTCAGTAGGACTGATTATTGATTAGTGAAAGTAGTTACCTGGGCTAGTGGAGGTGAGGAAAGGGTATGAAAGGAAACATTAGGCAAGATGGGGCTAGCGGGATAGAGTGAGGTATGTATTTCAGCTGATGACTCGGTAGCTGCACAGCAAGACAAAAGAGGTGGGAAGGGAAGGAGAGGATGCTGGATGTGAAGAGGGTGGCAGGGAAGGAAGAGAGAAAGGGAGAGGAGTGAAAAAGAGAGAGGTAGAGGTGGAGAGGGGAGAAAGAGATAAAGAGTTAGAGCATGTAGGGAAGGGGGATCGTGAGAGTGCAGAATATGCTGGGGAGACAATTCTAACCTGCCTAGTTAAGAAAAACTTGTGCTGTAAGGGAATATCCATATGGCTCACATAGTGAAGTAACTGTTGAAGTCTTCGTGTTGTGGTGTGCAGTGTGTTCAGCAACTGTATGGTCAAGTTTATGGTTTCCCACAGCTTGGCGGTGGCCACTTGTGGAAGTAGGCAGTTGATTACTTGTCATGCACAAATAGAACACTGTATGGTTATCAGAGCGTATCTGATATATAACATGGTTGCATTCATACATAGTCCTGCCTTTCATTGGGAGGCTTTAGTCTGGACTGCAATAGGCGGTGGTGGGTGGTTGTATGGGACAGGTATTGCACCTAGGCCAACCAGCAGAGAATGATCTATAGAAGCTGGATTGGGAGCAGGACAAGAATAGGGTTGGACATTCTGTACATTGGGTTGATGGCAGAACACTACTTTAGATTATGTGATTAGCGTTTCCCTCTGACAAGAGGTGGTCTGCATTCTGGTGAAGGATGTGGTTGAGCCTCTGAGGGCCAAGATCATGCTGATTTGATGAGAGGAGTTTTGGTCAGTGGCTGCTTAACAGACTTACTGGTGTCAGAGGAGGAGATGCCATGGGAGGTCTGTTTATGGATGAGCTGGGTCGGATTTTCTCTGTCAATAAAAGTTCTGGTAAAGTTATTGGGATATTCCAAAAACTCCTGCTTTCCACTGCAGATGTGGTATTCACTGGTGGTGAATCTGTAAGGAAGAGACTTTTTGACATGGAATGGGTGACAGCTGTCAGAGAGCAAGTACTATTAGTAGTCGGTACACTTGATATGAACAGATGTATTTATGGAGACATCAAAGAGGTGAGGATTGGCATGTAGAAAGGAGGCTGATTGAGTTGAGAAGGACTAGGTGAAGCAGATTTGGGAGTAGGTGTCGAGGTTATGGAGGAAAGAGCATCGGTTGTCCTTGCCATGCAACCATGTCATGAAAATATTATCAATTAATCTGAAACACACAAGGTGTTGACTGGATAGGATGGATTCCTCCAGATGGCACACAAATAAGCTGGCATACTAAGGTGCCATGTGAGTAATTATGGCAGTACCATGGTTTTGTTTATAGATTTTGGCCTTCAAAGGTAGATTAATTGTGGGTCAGGATGTGTTTGGCTAGAAGGGTTAGGAAAGAGATGGTGAGCTTGGTATCAGGAGGATGTTGGGAAAGGTAGTGTTCCTTGGCTGCGAGGTCATGGGCATGGGTGATGTTGGTGTACAAGGATGTCACATCCAAAGTGACTAACAAGGAGTCTAGTGGTAGCGGAGGTGGCAAAGGCAGTGAGCAGTGCTGTGATTGTAGGGCAAGGTGTTACAGATGATAGTTTGGAAGTGTTGGTGAACGAAGGCAGAGGTTAATTCTGTGGGAGCATTGTGTCTGACTACAATGAGATGACCATTAGGGAGAACTATATTCTTTTAATTTGGTATTGAATGTCTGCTAATTTTCAATTTCCTGCTTGATGTGTACCTGCGACCTGTTATAGACTTTTGCACCAAAATGTAAAATTCCATTGTAGACTCTATGTACACATCAGTGTATGTCTCCTTGTTTGGAGCATTGGGAAATTTTAGTGCTATTGATTTTTAATTTTTATTAAAAATTTATCATTTTTTGCCCATTGTACAGGTGTTTTGTGACAGTGTTTACTGATTTCTGTAATTCTTCCTTTCTTTCCTACTCTAATATAGTAGTGATGTTGTCTGCAAATATGAAAGTTGTATGAACATGTGTGTTTAAGCTTCAATTGTTAATATACAAAAAGAGCAGAAGTGGTCGCATTACTGATCTTAGGGTACATCATATTTAATTAGATTGTATAAGGAAAAAAAGAGATTGTTACACACCATAAGATTACACATTGAGTTGCAGAGAGGCACAATGAAAAGACTGTTACACATTTGGCTTTCGGCCAAAGCCTTCTTCAGAAAAGGAAACACACACACTCATTCACAGACACAAGTACACCTCATGCACACATGCCTGCCATCTCTGGCAGCTCAGACTGGAGTGCAACTCCAATCTGAACTGCCAGAGGTGGTGGTCACATATGCATGAGGTGTGCTTGCTTGTGTGAATGAATGTGTGTGTGTGTTTCCTTTTCTGAAGAAGGCTTTTGCTGAAAACTAAATGTGAAGTAGTAATTTCATTGTGCCCGTCTGCAACACAATGTGTCATCTTTACAGTGATTAACAATCTTTCCTTATGTTATTGATGGTCCAAACTGGTAAGTGGTCAGAAATAGTTTTAAGGTTAAAACTAGTGTGCTTGATGCTGACTGCTTGTTTATGATTGTTCAGAAAGGAATTGATTCAACTGTTGGACAGACCTTGAATATCATACTTTTCAAGCTTTGATAGCAGAAACTTATGAACCATCTCGTCAAGAGCCTTCAGTTGGTCATTAAATACTCCTGTTGATTTGTGTTTCTTGTCCATCAAGCTCAGTATTCAATTAATTCACTCAGGCAGATATTATTGACCTCTTATTTCTGAATCCATGCTGTTCATTACAAAGGATTTTGTTTTGTTAACAGATTCCATAAATTTGTCATACATAACATTTTCAAGTGTCTTTGAAATGCAAGAGGAAATAGTGATGGGTCTGTAGCTATCTACATAATTCTCCCATCTTTTTTTATAAATTGGAATTACTATAGATGTTTTCAGTAACCAGGAAAAGTTCCTGCTTAAACTGAACAATGTGTAAGTATTTCAGCTCGGTTTAGAGCACTCTTCTCTATGATTGTTGCAGGAATGACATCAATGCCTGCTGAGTTAGAGTTTTTCAGTCCTTTTATTGCTTTTCAACTTTATTTTGACAGTGCTGATGTACAGTTATTATTTTAAATTTATTGGTTTGGCCATTCTTATTATATTATCTCCAACACCTCTGTAAAAATTGTTACATATGCTGGGTGCTTCTGAAGGATTTGTTACTTTTTTCATTTTCTTGTGATAGTGCTATATTTTTACATGATGTTATGTTTCTACCATTTTCTTTTTTATATAAATTATTTTTACTTGTAGTGGTTTGGTTGTGAATTGTATAGTTCATTGTAAATCCACTCTTTTTTATTAATCACAAATGTATTGGTATGTAAGTGTGACAATTCCTATGACCCTGAAGAGACTTGGTTGTCAACTTTACACCATATTCTTATTGTATGCTTCTGCAGAAAAAATACTTCTTTGACTTTAAGCTGCAATTCTCAAGGATGTTAATCCATATGGCAGTATTGAGTGAATGTATGAAGGTTCTTCAAGAAATATCTTGCCTTATATTTTATTGTTGAAACCAACAATGGTATCAGGGTGCACACATGCTCTACGTTTGTTGGCATAAGTAGTTCTCGTGCCTAATTTATTTCCTATGGAAACAACTGGTTGCTGGTTAGCCATTGAGAAATGAACAGGTGCAAATGGTAATTACCGGATTTTACGATGTGGGTGAAATGACAGGAAAAGTGGAACAACATTATTGCATTAAATTTTGTTTCAAGCTTGGAAATTGTAAAGTTGAAACAATCTGCAAAACTCAACAGGTGTTTGGGGATGAAGCAATGGTGGCTCACACGTAAAGGAGACATACAATGGCAAAGATGGCTGCTCATCAGTGAACACAGAGGCATGTTCAGGTATGCCCTCAGCATTTGCAAATGAGGTTGCTGTTGATCCTGTAAGGTCCCTGGTGATGTAGGGTTAAAGTTAGTATTGGATCCATTCATTTCATTTTAATAGAATATTTGGGTCTCCAGAGTACCTCAGCAAAATATGTGCCTATTAGGCACATATTTCACTGAGCAGAAGCAACTTCATTCACAGATCAAACAGGACATGCTGGATACTGAGAACGGTAATCCAGACTTTCTTAAACAGTGATCACTGGTTATAAGTCCTGGTTTTATGGATACAACACAGGAACAAAATTCCAGTCATCACAATGGAAGCATTCATCACCGCGAGACATAAAGAAGCAAGGCAGGTCCAAAACAATGTGAAAGTCCTGCTGACCACCTTTTTGAACTCCAATGGCATGGTCCACCATGGGCACTAATGTCAATAAGGAATAGTATCAAGAGGTTCTAAGTCACTTTTGTGAAGCAGACGCAAATGTCCAGCCTTGTGGGCAGTGGTGTGATGCCTCTAATTATTGGTAAAAGTAATTGCAGTGATGTATGCTTAACAAAGAATATTTATCACAAGTAGTGTATTGAAACTTTACATTCCATGAGCTACTATATAAAGGAAAGATGCAATGTTATCTTTTTCTTATTGTTTGTGTTTTTGATCTCGTTGCTTAGCTCTTGTTCTACACTCGTGGTTCTGTATGCAGTTCAATGTATTGAGGCTTGCTTCCCCTTCATATAAGTTGAATTACCATTAAATAATAATTATCAGTGCTGAACTTTAAAAATTTGTTCACACTGTGAAACGGGAACCTTTTTGTCTCCTTACCATTTACATAAATGTGGCCAGTGCTTTGTGTGGGTGGAAGTTTGTGAGGTATTTTAATTCCCAGAAGTAGCTTAAAATAAGTTTTCTTTCATTTCTCGCACTCTACAGTCTAAACAACCTGCATTTTAATGTTATTTACGAAGTCCAATTTTCAGTTTACACAGCGTAGTTATTTCTCATTGTTGAAAATTTATCTTTAAATAAAACCACCCCAGCAGAAGGTTGCACTATTTTGGCTTGAGCTTGACGAAGTAATATTTCAGAATTAAAAGAATTTTCAATTTATTTTGAGTCAGAAAGAAAAATATTTAATATCCATACCAGAGATAATTTTTTGTAGCAATAAAATATATCTATAATCTCAGAATGATAATCCCAAACATCATAATATTATCACTTTATGTAAAGTATATATGTTCGAAGTGCAATCTCCATTATTAAATGTAGGAAGAGAAGTTCATAATAATAAAAGGTATTTATTCTTGTTTCCCCAATAATTGTCTAGGGAGATACTTTCTCAATTTCCCATAATTAAATCAACCAGGGTTTTGTTCAGCAGGCAGTTGGCACCTTCACCATGATAATGCACCCACTCATCATTCTCAATTAATTCAGAGGTTTTTGGTGAAACTCAACATGGCTGTGGTTTGTCAGCCTCCCTGTGCTGCTGACGTTGTAGCACATTATTTCTGGTTTTTCCTAAACTAAAAATGACTCTGAAAGGGACCATATTTCAGAACACTGATGATATTGTGCAAAATTCAACAGAGCAGCTATGCACCATAGCAAAAGAGGCTTCCCATCTATGCTTCCAGCATTGGCAGCAGCATTACGAGAGATGCATACAAGCTGAAGGGGACTACTTTGGAGGTGACTAGTGCCAAACAGTTGTATCTGAATGAAGACTGATTTTATAAGTAAAAGTCAGATACTTTTTGAACAGCCCTCATATGCTAGCTGTCTTGTCTGCAGGTCAGTAAGATGAGAGATATTTCTAAGCACAATGCAGACAGAACTTGGCCTTTTACGTAACTTATTCTCATGTTTAGTGCACCTCAGCCAACTACCTAAACAGTGGGGCCCAAGCAGCAGGAGTGTAAGTGCCTGTATGCATGTGTGCTCTGATGATGAATATAAATTCAGTAGTTGCACTACAGCCATTGGTACTTTGTTTGTAAAACTATTTGGTGCTCCACATTTGTATGTAATGGTCAGTTGTCATACCGTTGTTTATAATCCATCCAATATTTTATATTGGGGATTCTTTATAAAGTATTCTTGCAATGAACAGGGGTGAATTAGGCCCTTAAGAATTGGATTTCTGGCTGCACCTTTTTTGGAAACAGAGGATTCTGCATGCAAATGATAATTTTTTTGCATTTGCATACTCCACAGATGTGCTGTGACAGTCTTGTTATTTTAAACAGGAAATGTGATTCTCTGTTAGACAATATTTCATAAATATTGAAATACAATTTAGTTTTATTTTTTTATGAAAGTAAAACTAAATGAAGCATACAAGAAGTTACTTTCATATTAGTATAATTCAAAGTATTTGAAGTATATAAATTAATCACAAAAGAAAATTTGTTATCAAAGAGCAACAAGGACAAAGGCAATTTCTAACATGGTATGACACTGGAAATTAGTGAATTCTTCCAGGGTCTGTGGACAATTTAATTTTACACTGTTTTACTTGAAAAATAAATGTCGCAAACTGGTTCTCTCTCTCTCTCTCTCTCTCTCTCTCTCTCTCTCTCTCTCTCTCTCTTTCTCATACACACACAACACATACACACTTTCACTCCCTCTCCTTTTATAAAGAATCTTACATCAGTTTGATGGAGTTTGGCACTATCAATAAATTTGTACTGCTCTGAATGAGTTATTTAGCAGTCTGAAAATGTCTGTGTAATGACTATTGATGTAAAAGATGAAATAAAAGGCTCTTAAATATTTATACCTCACCTTTGGAAGCAATGGTGGCAATGTGTTCCTCCCATTTCTGGGAGCAAAACAGATGCATAGGGATGCTCTGCTACAATACAGTCTCCAGCAGCAATTGCATTCCTGGTGACACAGTACCTCCCTTTGTTATCACTATGAGCAACCTTAAGATAGGATGATGCTCCTGGCAGTGAGCGATTCTCACCACCAACTACAGCTGGTAGACCTGTATACAAAAAATTATATGTATCGGATACATTCCCTTCATTTTGTGCTCAATCAGCATATGTGTCACATTCATTCAAGACAATTAAATTTACTGCAGTTAGTCCTTACTGTTAGCTTTTTATATATTCCTGACAGTGGGTGAGCCTCACTGTCAGGCATACACAAAAATCTAACAGTAAGAATTCAATGAGAAATCCAGAATAGAATAATGATAATATTCTGTAAAGGATAGACTGATACTCATCACATAGGGGAGATGTTGAATCATGGATAGGCACAACAAAAAGACTGTCTAGCAAGTAAGCTTTGGCCAAAAAGGCCTTCATCCAAATTAGAAAACATACACGAACGCACTCACGGAAACGCAATTCACACACACATGACCACTGTCTCTGGCTGCCTAGGCCAGACTACAAGAAGCAACACATTACAGTAGAAGCAATTTGGGTGGCAGGGGTAAGGAGGAGGCTTGGGCAGTGGTGGAGGGGGGGGGGGAGGTAGCAGGTGAAATGTGGGGGATACAGAAAAGTGCTGCTCATGGGAGCATACAGGGATGAGGTGGAGAGGGGATAGAGCATCTAGGTGCAGTCAGGAGGAGGTTAGACAGAGGGCAGGGGAGGATGAGGGATTTTTTTTTTGGGGGGGGGGGGGAGAAATGAAAAGCCTGTGGGTGCACTGGTGGAGTAGAGAGCTGTGTCATGCTGGAGTGAGAACAGGGAAAGAGATAGATGGGTGAAGGACAATGATTAACAAAGGTTGAGGCTAAGAGGGTTACAGGAACATAGGATTTATAGCAGGAAGTGTTCTCACATATGCAATTCAGAAAAGCTGGTGTTGATAGGAAAGATCCAGATGGCACAGGCTGTGAAGCAGTCATTAAAATGAAGAATGTTTTGTTGGGCAATGTGCTCAGCAACTCAGTGGTTCAGATGTTTCATGGTCACAGTTTGTAGGTGGCCATTCATGTGAACAGACAGATTATTGGTTGTCATACCCACATATAACACAGCACAGCGGTTGCAGCTTAGCTTGTAGACCACATAACTGATTTCAGAGGTACCCCTGCTGTTGATGTAATAGACACTGCTTGTGTCCAGACAGGAGTAGGTGGTGGTAGAAAGATGTATGGGTCAGGTTTTACATGTAGGTCTGTTACAGGGATATTAGCCATGAGGCAAAGGGTTGGGAGCAGGGATTGGGAGAAGGGGTTGTGTACTTATGGACGAGGATATTGTGTAGGTTCAGTGGTTGCAGAATACCTCTATGGGAGTAGTGGGAAGGATAGTGTGTAGGACATTCCTCATTTCAGGGTATGACGAGAGTAGTCAAATCTCTGGCAGAGAATGTGATTCAGTTGTTCTAGTCCTGATTGGTACTGTGTCATGAGTGAATTCTCCTTCGTCATTGGACTGTGGGACTTGTGGAGGTGGAAGGTTACTGGAGAGATAAGGCATGGGAGATCTGTTTCTGTACAAACTTGGAATGGTAATTAAGGTCTGTGAACACCTCAGTGACACCCTTTGTATATTTTGAGAGGGACTACAGATGTGAAAGCCATGGGTGGCTAGGCTGTATGGAAGGCACTTCTTGGTATAGAATGGGTAGCAGCTGTCAGGGTGAATGCATTGCTAATGGTTGGAAGGTTTATATAGGAAGACCAGATGAAATGAATGGGGGAGAAGGTGTTAAGGTTGTGGAGGAATGTGGATACGGTGGCCTAACCCTCAGTCCTGATCATGAAGATGTCATCAATGAGTCTGAACCAGGTGAGTGGCTTGGGATTCTGGGTGGTTAGAAAGGATTGCTCTAGATGGCCCATGAATAGGTTGGTGTAGGATGGTGCCATGCAGGTGGCCTTTGCTGTGTCACAGATTTGTTTGTAGGTGATGCCTACAAAGGGGAAGTAATTGTGAGTGAGGGTATAGTTGGTTAAGGTGATGCAAAAGATAATGTTCAATAGTGGTAAGGCCATGGACATTAGGGTTGTTAGTGTAAAGGGAGGTGGACTCGGTAGTGATGAGCAGGACACAATGTGGTAAAGGAATAGGAACTGTGGAGAGTCTATGTAAGAACAGATTATTATCTTTTATGTAGGAGGGTAGGCTGCTGGCAATAGGTTGAAGGTGTTGATCTGCAAGAGCAGAGATTCTCTCAATGGGGGCACAGTATCCAGCCATAATGGGGCATCATGGGTGGTTGGGTTTATGAACCTTAGCAACCATGTAGAAGGTGGGAGTGAGGGGAGTGGTAGGGTTGAGGAGAGAGGTAGACTCCAGGGAGAGGTTCTGGGATAGATCTAAGGATTTGAGGTGAGACTGGAGATCCTGCCAGGTTTTTGAAATGGGTCAGAGTGGCAGGGTTGTAGATGGATGAATCTGCCACCTGGGAGAGTCCTTCTGCCAGGTAATCCTTGTAGTTCAAAACAACAGAGCTGGAGCCGCTGTCAGAAGATAGGATTATAAGGTCAGGATCAGTTTTTAGGTAGCTGATTGTGGTTCTTTCTGTGGATGTAAGGCTATCTTACATGTTGAGGGATTTGGAGAACGATGGTGAGGCACAGTTCAAGGTTAAGAAATTCTGGAAAATTAACAGGGGGTGGATCACAATTGGATGGAGTGGTGAACTGAGTCTGGCTGGGTTCAACGTAGGGCTACTGTGGAGTCTGATTGGTGGGGTTGATGGCAAGAAGTTGTTTCCACTGTAGGGACTGATAGAATTCGTGAATGGGACAAAAGGAAAGGACTGATACTTATATTTTGCAAAGGCTTTTGGAGGGGAAGGTTTATGACCATGTTTTGGGTCTGTTTAGGTTCTGCATTCTGTGTGGTGGTGGGAGAAAATTTTTGAGAGTGGGATAAGTGTAGTAGGTCTATGAGGCAGGGTTTGTCAGCTATTAGGGGATGTGGGGTATGTTTTTAGGTTGTGGTGGATAGTGGTAGTCCAATGAAGCAGTAGGTGGTGAACATGTTGGAGAGTTTTTTGAGGGGGCTTTGTGTATGATGCTTTAGATCCTGAAGGGCAAGTGTTTCAATGTGTGATATGGGATCTGGGTATCTGGGGTTGCATAGCAGCCCCACATCAGGTCATAACTGACAAATCCTACCTCACAAACCTAATAAATTTATCCCACCCTCAAAAACTCCCTCCTACCACCTTATAGAATCCAGGACTTTAACAGACTTGAAACACAGCCATGTACCTTTCCTATGGAAGCTTTAGTCCTATGGAAGTATCAGTCCTTTCGAAAGACCTAACCTTTTGCCCCACTCACAAATTCAATCATGCAGGAATTGTTAAAGACCTTTCTCTCCCTCTTCAATTGCTACAATGGAAACACATTTCTGCTACCAATCCTACCAATCAGACTCTACAAAAGACCACTGTTGAACCCTCCTGACTCAGTTCACTCCTCCATCTAATTGCAGTCACCACCACTGCCCCAAAATCACCTCCTGTTAACTTTCCAGAATTTCTTGTCTCAAACCTTTCCTCACCATGATTCCCAAAATTCTTCAACACGCAAGAGAGAACTACAATTCAACACCTAAAAACTAATCCCAATCTTATAATCCCATCTGCTGGCAAAGGCACCACCACTGTTGTTTTGAGCTGCAAAGATTAACTGGCAGAAGGACTCTGCCAGCTGTCAGATTCATCCATCTACAAACCCTCTCATAGTGACCCCATTCCAAAAATCCAGCAGGATCTGCAGTCTGACCTCAAATCCTAAGCCTCATTCAAGAACCTCTCCCTGGAGTCTCTCTCCTCACCCCTACCACTCCCCACACTCCTGCCTTCTAGATGCTTCCTTAGGTCCATAAACCCACCCACCCAGGATACCCCACTGTGGCTGGTTACATGTCAGCATTGAGAGAATCACTGCTCTTGCAGACCAACACCTTCAGCCTATTGCCAGCAGCCTACCCTCCTATACAAAAGATTTCCTCCACAGACTCTCCACAGTTCCTGTTCATTTATCACATGGTGCCCTCCTCATCACCCTTGACAGACTCTACCTTTGTCTAATATCCCTAATGATCATGGCCTTGCCATATTGAACATTACCTCTCCCAACACCTGACAGATTGCAAAACCACAAGCTCATTCCTGGTTGCCATGAACAACTATATCCTCACCCATAATTACTTCTCCTTTAAAGGCATCACCTACAAACAAATCCATGACACAGCAATGCCACCTGTTTGGCACCATCCTATGCCAACCTATTCATGGGCCATCTAGAGCAGTCCTTTCTAAGCACACAGAGTCCCAAGTCACTCACCTGTTTCAGACTCACTGATGACGTCTTTGTCATGTTGATTGAGGGTGAGGCCTCCGTATCCACATTATTCCACAATCTCAACACCTTCTCCCCCATTCGTTTCACCTGGTCTTCCTTGACCCAACAAGCCTCCTCTACCTCAAAGATGGTTACAGCAGTACCTCCATCAATATTAAACCTACCAACCACCAATAATATCTCCTCTTTGACAGCTGCCACCCATTCCAAACCAAGAAGTACCTTCAATACAGCCTATCCACCCATGCTCATCACATCTGTAGTGACAAGCAGCCCCTCTCAAAATATACCAAGGATGTAACTGGGGCATTCACAGACCACAATTACTCTCTCAAACTTGTACAGAGACAGATCTCCCATGTCTTATATCTCCAGCCACTCTCCATCTCCCCAAGTCCTACAATCCAGCCACAGGGGAGCATTGACTCGTGACTCAGTACCACCCAGAACTGAAACAAGTGAATCATATTCTCTGGCTGGGTTTTGACTATCTCTTGTCATGGCCTGAAATGAGGAATTTCCTACCCATTATTCTTCCCACCACTCCCACATTGGTATTCTGCCACCCACTGAACCTACACGATATCCTCATCCATCTGTATGCAACTCCTACTCCCAACCCTTTGCCTCAGGGCTCATATCCTTGTAACCTACCTACATGCAAGACCTATCTCACACATCCTCCCACCACCATCTACTCCTGTTAGGTCACAAGCATCATCTACCCCATCAACAACAGGGCTACCTGTGAAACCAATTGTCTGATCTACAAGCTAATCTGCAACCACTGTGCTGTTTTCTACATGGGCATGACAACCAACAAGCTGTCTGTTCGCATGATTGGTCACCGACAAAGTGTGGCCACGAAACAAGTGGACCACCCAGTTGCTGAGCACCCTGCCCAACAAAACATTCTTTGTTTTAATGACTGCTTCACAGCTTATGCCAACTGGATCTTTCCTATCAACACCATATTTTCTGAATTGCATAGGTGAGAACTCTTCTTGCTATATAGCCTATGTTCCTGTAGCCCTCTTGGCCTCAACCTTTGTTAGTCGTTGACCTATCCCCTCTCAGTTCCCACTCCAGCACAACACAACCCTTTATTCCACCAGTGCAGACTCAGTCTTTTTATTTGTCTCCTTTTCCGCTGCCCCCCCCTCCCCCAAAATCCCTCAGCCCCCCCCCCCTCCCCCACCCTCCATCTAACCTCCGAACTTCACCTAGCTGCCCTATCCTCTCTCCATCTCATCCCTGTATGCTCCCATGAAACCATGAGCAGCACTTTACTGTTCTCCCATCCCTCCCCTGCTACCCCATCCTCCTCCCCACACTAGACTCCTCCTTATCCCCACCATCATGCTTCTCCCATCATGTGCTGCTTCTCATAGTCTGGCTTCGGCAGCCAGAGACAGTGGTCATGTGTATGTGAGTTGTGTTTGCTAGAGTGAGTGTGTGTATATTGCCTAATTCAGATGTGGACTTTTTGGCCAAAAGCTTACTTGTTTGACAGTCTTTTTGTTGTGCCTATCTGTGACTCAACATCTCCACTATGTGGTGAGTATTAATCAATCCATTTCCTAACACTAACAGTAAGAATTACTCAAATAAATTTATGTTAATATTTGAGGAAATGTGCAAGTTTTTGGAGCAGTTGGCTTCTTATTCTGGTAGAAGGGTTGAAGGGGAAGGAATAGGGATGACAAAAATGGACTGGTGAGGTTTAATAAATGGGCAGAGTTGCAGAACCTAAACCTCACAGTCCTTTTCCTTCATCCCTCTGGATTCCCAATCAACCCCTCTGCCAGAACAAGGAGCCACTGGGTCTGAAAGTCTGCACATTTTCTTAACTTTTGTATGTGTTTTTCCAGCTGCCACTTGGTGAGTAGATTTTTAACCTACCCAATAATATTATATATTCAAAAACTGATTATTTTCATTGATAAATAAATATAAGTGTGCTTCAGTACATGAGTGCTTCACTTTTAGTTTTGTATTTAATTATATTAAAATAATAAAACTAAATTTCAAGTTATATGACATATCATTAGCTGCTTCAGGTAATGACACACACACACACACACACACACACACACACACACACAAAAGCTGGGCACATTCATTGTGCTGTCTGGATGCACAATGATAGGATTCAGTGGGATAAAGTCATGTCAGCTAGAGGGGGTAGAGGGAGAAAGAGATGGGAAGCAGGATGGGGGATTGGGGCAGATAGCTAGTAGCTTGGAGGGAGGCAGCAGGTGTGAATGCTAGGAATGCAGGGGAGAGAGGCAGCAGGTGCATGGGCTAGGTATGTGGCACACATGTACCAGTACTGGTGATGTGTGGCACACAGTGAAGACAATGTGGAGGTATGGATTGGGAGGAGGTAACAGAACACAGGAAGGGGTTAGAGGGTGTCTACCCAACAATTTCCCCTTCCTCTGACGTACTGACCGTCCTAATCCACACCTCCACATCCTCTTCATTGTGCATGGGTGTCTATCCAACAGTTTCCCCTTCCTCTGCCCTGTCAACTCCTCCCAGTCAACACTTCCATGTCTTCTTGATCATGCGCCACACCTCACTGGCTCTGATACCAATGTGTCGAATGCCTAGCCTGCATGCTTGCCATTCCTCCCAGGCTTCAAATATGATTGTAAGTCAGTAATTAAGAATTGTAAATAAAAAAATGACCAAAAAATAAAATAAGTTGTATATTTATAATAATTCAGATTAAAATTATAATGAAAAGAAATATTTCCCCATAAACATTTTTCTCTTCTGTTCTGAAAAAAGTTAGTTGACATCCACACAAAATTCCAAATTCTCTTTCTTCCGTTAGTCCACTGTTTCAATATGTTTTGCCTTTTGTGAGTTCCTTTACTCTTATATTAATACTCCTTTGAATTAAACTATTCATAAATGCCAGAATTCATTTTTCATTCTGTGGTGGAGTATGCACTGATTTGAAATTTCCTGGCAGGTTTAAACCCTATGCTGAACTGTTACTTGAATCTTAGATCTATGCCTTTTACAGGCAGTTGTCTATCAACATAAAAATGATAACTAGATAATACATGATTCTTTCTGCACAGATTTTAGTATTTAACATTAGAAAAGTAATGAGAAAATAATAAATCTCTGTTCAGCTAATAGGTGATAATCTAGTCATATTGATTTTGACCACAAACCTACATCCATGCATGAGGTCGGATTAGAACCCTTGACCATCGATTTCCAGAGCATTGCTGTTATCTCGAGCTCATGGAGACTTGTATATGTGAAAGATGGAATAAGGTAAATGGTAATTTTCTCCAAATAATGGACTGATAGTTGTTTATGAAATAAGTACGTGATAGAGCTGAGAATTAAACAGCTATACAGTTAGTAGTGCACATAAAGTAATTGCAAAGAAGAGTTTCCATGTGTACCTGGTTTCATTTCCTTATTTTCTTGCTGTGTGGTGCTTGTGACACTTTTCTGCAGAGCTTCCATTTCCTCTAATATAATTATCCTTGAATGTTGATCCTTTGCTGAAGCGTTCTCCAGCAACTTAAGGGATAGTTGTAGGCAGACACGTGCTTTTGCAGTTTCTCCAAGATTTCGGTGGCAGCGGGCCATTCGCCAGTATAGCTGAAATCTGACACATTGGTAGTTAGATGGTTATTTGCACATAATGTACATCTTGTTCACAATATCTCACTCTGATGTGGGACACATTATCTGATTTTTTAAAAAGAAATATATAATTCTCTCACTGAACTCATGAAATCTGTACATTTACACATTCACAATACTGACTTACATTAACATTCATATCAAACACAGAGTGTATATAAAGTGGCTGCAATTGTTGCTACTCAACATCATGAGGCATTTGAAATCCACTGCTGGATAAAAGCCTACCTAGACTTTTCCATACTTATGGTTTTCAGCCATATGTATTCATGTAATTCTTACCTGCATGTTTTCTAATGTCGTTTACCCTCTTCCTTTAGTTTGTAATCATGGTCTTTTCTCATCTCCTGGAATCTTGCTTGGTCCATCTATCATAACATTTACCTGGCTGCAGGTCCACTCTATCCCCACTTCATTTTCAAGATGAACATAATTACATCACCTTCACCAGTCAGTGCCTGAGTCATTTGTTTGTTTTCCCATCTCCAGTCTACATCTCACTGCCCTAACTCAAAAGGATAGATTGCTACCTATATTATGGAGGAGATGATGAGCCACAATGGACACAACAAAAAGAATGCTAACCAAGTAAGCTATCAGCCAAAAGACCTTCTTCTGAATAAAACAACATATACACACACATGCACACAAACACATCTCACCCACACATGACCACTGCCACTGGCTGCTAAGTCTGGCCTTGGCAACTTGAGACAGTGGACATACGTGTGTGAGTTACATTTGTGTGTGTGTGTGTGTGTGTGTGTGTGTGTGTTGTCTAATTCAGAAGAAGGTCTTTTGGCTGAAAGCTTACTTGCTTAGCAGTCTTTACGTTGTGCCTGCCTGCAGCTCAACATCTTCACTATATGGTGAGTAGTAATCTATCCTTTTCATGATATTGTTATTATTCCACCCTTGATTTTCCATTGTTTGATTTTGTCCTAACTCAGAACTAGTAATTCACACTGATTATGAACTGTCCATTGTTTTGAAGATCATATTTAGTTTAGCAGTCCCACTCCCAGTCATATATTTTTTCTCCTTTATTCTTTTGGTGTCTTGTCAGTTTTTGCCTTTAATTGCTCTAAGTACAAAAAATAGTCAACTAGTTCTCTGCATTAACAGACAAGTTGTACTATTTTCTTTTTGATTTGTCAGCTATACATTACTGTAGTCTTATTGTACCTGGTTTTCAAGCCATCTTTCAACTTCATTTATTGTGAAATTGTCTGCAATAGAGGCCATAAAATAGAATGTCATCCTTAAAAGAAAGATGATGCAGATATGACATAGTAACACATATTTCTCCTTCTCTGTTGCAGCTTTCTAGGACTGCTAAGAATAGTTTTGGCAATATTGAATTTCCTTATTTCACTTCTCTTTCAGTTCAGGAAAAGTCTTGTTTCCTTAGGACTTTTAGTGTAATATTGTTGAAATTAGATCAAAAGATTCTCAAAATCTAGTAATCCCAGGCAAAGTAGTAATTTAGGTTCATTGCTTCATTCTATGATTTTGTTCATGACATGCAGATGGAACATTGTACAATATCCACTTCTGAAACCAGTTTGTTCATTTTTATGATTAGAGTCTAATGAGTTTCAATGTGTTTCATGGTAATTTTAGCCATACAATACTAGCTTTTATGCACCCTCGCATCCTTGTTGATTTTTGTTCCAACAGCTGGGCTTGTTTGAGTTCGTAGCTACTCCCTCAGCCTTTATAGCCTCTGATGATATCTCTAGCATTAGGAGATAAAATGTTAGGCACAAAAACATGTGTTAGGCCTCAGCCTAATGTGCACCATACAAAATTCAACAAAGATGGGAATTTTAGTGATCCAGAATGAGATTTTCACTCTGCAGCGGAGTGTGCTCTGATATGAAACTTTCCTGGCAGATTAAAACTGTGTGCCAGACTGAGACTCGAACTTGGGACCTTTGCCTTTCACGGGCAAGTGCTCTACCATCTGAGCTACCCAAGCACGACTCATGCCCCATCCTCTCAGCATTACTTCCACTAGTACCTCATCTCCTGCAAACCTTGCAGAATTAGAACTCCTGCAAGGTTTGCAGGAGAGCTGCTGTGAAGTTTGGAAGGTAGGAGATGAGGTACTAGTGGAAGTAAAGCTGTGAGGATGGGGCATGAGTCATGCTTGGGTAGCTCAGATGGTAGAGCACTTGCCCATGAAAGGCAAAGGTCCTGAGTTCGAGTCTCGGTCCAGCATACAGTTTTAATCTGCCAGGAAAGTTTCATATCAGCACACATTTTACTGCAGAGTGAAAATCTCATTCTGGAAACATCCCCCAGGCTATGGCTAAGTCATGCTTCCACAATATCCTTTCTTCCAGGAGTGCTAGTTCTGCAAGGTTTGTTGGAGAGCCTCTGTGAAGTTTGGAAGGTAAGAGACAAGGTACTGGCAGAAGTAAAGCTGTGAGGATGGGATGTGAGTCGTGCTTGGGTAGCTCAGATGGTACAGCACTTGCCCGTGAAAGGCAAAGGTCCTGAGTTCGAGTCTTGCTCCGGCACACAGTTTTAATCTGCCAGGAAAGTTTCAATTTTAGTGATTATCTTATACATTATGGTAAGGAGACAGTCATTCCCCAATACATCTTTCCACAAAGGCATGTTTGGAGTGAAAAACTGAAAAATTAGAAGTGTGAACTGTCTTAATGTTCAAGAGACTCAGTATCACTTGTCTTCTCTTTTTCCTCACATTTAAAGGAATTTGTAACTGGAAAAAGGTTATGGCAACTATATGTGGATATTTCTAGACTTTTCAGAAACACATTTTGGTGATAACATCTACTCACTGGAAAAATCTTGGACACAGTACATTGAGCTAAAAGAGTTTGATATGAAAAGACCATCACTGATAAACTAAGAAATGTTATGCTTGCCCTTGCACATATACTTTCAGAGTACCCTTTTGGTAAGTACTGAGTGGTTGTGAAGAAATTGTCTGTACCAGTTGCATTTTTATGTTTATTTAAAACTATGACAGGTTTTGGCCCCCAAGACCATTTTTTAATGTTATACGAGGTGTGATCTAAAAGTAATGGTAATTTTTGTTTTTCTTGAAGTATCTTAATTTATTCATCAACATCAGCCTTGCCCTTTTCAAAGTACTCCCCCTCAGATAAGATGCACTTGTGCCAACACTTTTCCAATCTTGAAAACATATCTGGAACTCACTTTTTGGTATGGTGTTCAGCTCCTTCAGCAATATTTTTTTATGTTATTAATGGTGGCAAAACAACGTCCTTTCATGATACTCTTTAGCCTCGTAAATAGAAAGAAGTCACAGGTGCCATGTCCGGTGAATATGGTAGCTGAGGCACCAGATCAGTTTTGTTTTTTTGTCAGAAAATCATGAACAAGCATTGAGATGTGAGAGGTAGCATTATTGTGGTGCTGTTTCCACAGTTGGGCTTGCCTCAATTCTGGTTGTTTTCTTCAAGCCTGAAGTAACTAGCAAGTAACTAGCATGTAACTTTCGGGTAATATTCCTTAATGACTGTACAACCATAAAGCAGGAACTCATGAGGCACTATCCCATTATGATCAAAGAAACCAGTGAGAAGAACCTTCACATGGGATCTAACTTGTCAAATTTTTTTGGTCTTGTCTCTTCAGGCAGTTTGTATGGGATGATTGGGTTTTGGTTTCAGCTTTAAACCCATATATCCATGTTTCGTCACCTATTATAATCCTCTTTAGAAGTTCTGGATTGTTGTCAACTACAGTCAGCAGTTCCCGAGCAATGTCTATGTGATGTCATTTATGGTTGAAAGTCAACAATTTTGGAACAAACTTTGCTGCTGCACATTTCATGCCCAAACCTTCCAAAAAATTGTTTGGCATGAGCCAAAGGATATGCCGACATCATCAACAACCTCTCTGATGGTGATTTTCCAAAACCATTTTCTTTACTTCTTCCACATTGTCATCAGTAATTGATGTGCTAGGATGTCCAGGGTGGTCATCATCTTCAACATCTTCTCAATCCTTTTTGAAACATTTATACCACTCCTAAACTCTTGTTTTATTCATATTAGATTTGCCAAAAACCACAGTCAACGTTCCAAGTGCAAAACTGTACTTTATTCCATTTCTGAGGCAAAATTTAATGCAGTTTCTTTGATCCATCTTTTCTGAATGCAAAAATTTGCTGAGCACTTGAAAACTTTTTCGACTGTCAACAATAAACTAAATATTCAAAACAGCTAAAATTGTAAACATACTTCAGGAACATGTGTAACAACAAGATAAAAAAATTAAAAATTGGGTGTATGAAGGCCAAGAAATTAAAAAATTCTTATTATTTTTTGAACTATGGAAAATTGAGGATGGAATGTAACAGAACTATGAAAACAATAGTTGCTACTCACCATATAGTGGAGATGCTGAGTCACAGACAGGCACAACAAAAAGACTGTCACACAATAAGCTTTCAGACAAGGCCTTCATGAAAAATAAACACACACACACAAATGCAACTTGCGCACACTTGACCACAGTCTCTGGCAGATGAAGCCAGCTGGTTTGGCTTCAGCTGCCAGAGACCATCGTCAGGTATCCTCAGAGGGCACAGGACGTCTGACATATACCACTAGGTAATGGTCTCAGGTGCCGCAGCCAGTCATGGTTTTAAATAAACAGAAAAGTGCAACTGGTGCAGACATTTTCTTCAAAACTATTACCACAACTGCAGAATTGCCAACAAAAATGTTCCACTACTGCACAAAAAATTAAGTATTGAGTGACTTAATGTAGTTCCCACCTGTGCTTTTGATACATTCAAATATCATATTTGACTTAGTAGTAGTGGCAAAAATTTTGTGTGGAAAACTGACAGGACCTTTCTGGAACAGATTATGGAGATCTGGTTATCTCATTGATATTAGAACAGTTCCGAAAGTCAGTTTTTGAATGGGAAATGATTGTGAAGAAGCATGATACGTAGCTCATGTCCACAAAGAATGAAGATTTTTTTGTTACTTCATTGATGAACTATAATCTTTTAATAAAGACATCACTGTAATCACAGCTGTGAATGAAACTGGGAATCTGACTCACCTGCGATTCTCAGGAAATCCTTCACGAATTGCTAATTGCATGTCTTTAATACTTTCTTGGTACTTGCCCATCTCAAACAAGACCTCAGACCTAGCAGCAAAGGCATGTGGCAGTGTCTTTGATGGTTCTGAGTCTGAAAAATGTAAACTGATATTAATTCACACAAAAATGTTTTATACTTAATGCCACCTCAGCTCCACCTTCCAGTTTTAAGCAATTGAAGTATGAAGTCATACATTTAATATTTTACTATAAGACAGGAATGTGGAAATACCAATAACATAGCATTTGACAGACAGATAATTCCCGTAAATTAGATGAAGCCGGATGGATGAAATGTGGTGGCAGAAGCAGCATTCCAGTTGGCAATGATCAATATTTATTGATAATATACGCACGATTTGTCTGAGGCAGTTATTTACAGACTGTGGCAAGCAGGTATCACTTTTTCACCAAATAAGCCAGTAATATTTTGTAATGGAAAATCCAGGATGAAATAACAATATTAATTGGGATAGATTACTACTCATCTCATAGATGAGGCATTAAGCAATGGAAAGGCACATATGAAAAAGAGACTTGAATATTATTATCTATCGCACCAAGTCCTTTGTCAGATGAAGAGGCACACACACTCATTCGTACACAACTTACCCACACATGGCTATTGTCACCTCTGGGCACTGTCCCCCTACTGGGATAAGTAGGGATCTCAGCTGGATTGGGTAGTAGGGTATGGAGAAGGTGGAGGTTGGGAATGAGGAGGGACAGCAGGGGAGGGCTGGGGAAAGATGATATAGTGCTGCCTGTGAGAGCACACAGGAAACTGGCAGGGATAGGATGGTAGGGTGCTAGGTGTAGCATTAGGAGGCTGTGCTGGGAGAGGAGGGGAGCAGAGATGGGGAAATGATTATGCAGGCAGTCTGAGGGGATAGAAGGCATGTGTGGAGCAGGAAAGGGAACAGAGGAAATGGAGGGCAGAGGGTAATGGAGGTTGAGGCCAGGCATGAAGGATATATTTTAACTGCAATTTTTAGCTACTTCAGTGTATAATACCACTATTCACACACAAAAGCACTCCCAGGGTGGAGTTATACTAAGTGCTACGACCAACTGTCAGACTCCAAACTCTTTTATTTGACATTGATACACATTCAGCGAGATGCCAAGCCACAAGCTTACTAGTTGTGGCCGTTAAAAACAATAAAAGAATATGTTTTCATCTTTTAGAATTGCAAATATTAGTCATTAGCCTCCAATGTTCCATGTATGAGGACACTTTTAAAAATTAAAAATTTTGCAATGCAAGTTGTAATGCGATGAAGAATGGAAAAGTTAACACTTAACATTGAAAACAGTTGTCTAACTGAAGTTAATGTTGAATATAATAGAGGGAAACATTCCATGTGTGAAAAATATATCTAAAAACAAAGATGATGTAACTTACCAAACGAAAGCATTGGTACGTTGATAGAGACAATAACAAACACACACACAAATTTCAAGCTTTTGCAACCCAAGGTTGCTTCATCAGGAAAGAGGGAAGGGGAGGGAAAGATGAAAGAATGTGGGTTTTAAGCGAGAGGGTAAGGAGTCATTCCAATCCTGGGAGTGAAAAGACTTACCTTGAAGGGAAAATGGGACAGGTATACACTCGCACACACACACATATCCATCCGCACATATACAGACACAAGCAGACATATGTAAAGGCAAAGAGTTTGGGCAGAGATAAAATGTTATTTACTTAAAATACATTGTCAAGCTTTCAGGATTAATGGTGGATTAATAGACAATGAATTTTGTGATTTTCATAATCATTATCAGCTATATACACAGTGAAAAACTATTGAAAATTTTAAATATCATTCTATGTAGCTAAAGGAAAACTAACTTGTGAAGTATATTAAACTAGCAAACCCAGCAGTGCTTCACAATTGCTAAACATGAGTGAGAATTGTACGTACATCTTAATCTCCCTCTCCCCCCTTCTATGTCCATCTTCTCCTTCTTCCCCTTTCTCAGTCCACCACCTCCTCTCCATTCTCTGTCCCTCTCTCCTTCTCCTCCGCCCCCCTCTCTCTGTCCAACTCCTCCCTCGACCCTCTCTGCTCATCTCTCTTCTCCCTTGTCTCTGACCTTGAATCTTATTTACTGTTATTGTAAATGAAACTTTGGTTGCGATCTGAAGTCACTTAAAATCTTAAAATGAATGGTAAATCAGTTGGGATCATTGGTACACAGGGTATGAGAAGGACCTTTCCAGCTGGATATGTGAGAATAGTAGCTTCAATGACAGTATTTTGCATAGTTTTAATCTGCAAACAAGTAGGATTACAAGGCACTGGATGATTTGATTCCATAATAGTATTCTAATCATAAGTCAATAAGCCATAAATTAAAATTTCCTGTTTTCTGTTGAAGCTGAGTGCGAGGAAAAAAAACAAAACAGCACATTCATGTGTGTACAATTTTTGTTTAATATTGTATGTAAGGAGAAAGAATATGTGGTAAATGGTTGGTTTGTGGGATTAAAGAGACCAGACTGCTACAGTCATTGGTCCTGTGGTAAATGGGAGAAACAGTTTGTCTAATGGTACAAATGCCCTGCTATTGTAATTGAAACTGACTGTGAGAAAGAAATCTATTTTCCGCAGTTTCACAGCGCATCACAGTACAGAATTTTCTTTCTCACAGTTAGCTTTAAGGGGAGTTGGAATGCCCTATCTCGCCAATGTTAAATTTGCTAACTTTGTGTACCTTTTTCTTTGGAACTATTATCTTCAGAACTTTGAAATTCTGGCAGAGGTTTTCAGCATATATTGTGAGCCCACTGAACTAGAACCAATGTTTTCTTTTTGTTGGTATAGTATTTATGAATTTTTTACCATTAAGCCATTTTTTATTGGAAAAAGTATAACATAAACTTCCCTAGTTCAGAGAATAAGCCAGTTCTTGTCATGATTCTAGTTCAGTGGCCTCTTTGAACTGTTTTGCAGCATTTCTGAAAATTTGAATGTTGTTGGTTGAGTGGTTTATGAGATAAAGGTACATGTAACACTAAAAATGTCAAATGCCAGAAAATGCGATTAAAGTAATTTATTATGAAAATTCACAAATACCTTTTATTCTATTATCAAAAGTGTCCAGCAGAGTAATCAGGGTCATCTTCTAGTTCTTCTTCTTCACCTAGAAGCTTTCTTCTCCTTGCTGCCCTTGCTTTTTTTGTATTAAATTCAGCTGCATACTGAGCCTTCCTTACTCGCACGCTGTCCAGAAGCTGAAGACCTCTGATGGTGTTGATACCAGGAGCAATGCCGAGCCTTGCCATGACCTTTAGCCTACCCATATGACCATCATTGAATGAAATAACAGCATCACTGACTCCCCATTTCAATGTTTTTATCCCAACAAATACATTCTTAGGTACACGAGTCCAAATGAGGTTGTTGAACGACTCGTTTTGATTCTGGGTACAACCATGAAGACATTTTCGCAGAAGATCAGGATGCCCCAAGTCTCTATATATTGGTTTAATTACTTCCATAACAGCCAATGGAATATAATTTTTATGGTGATAAGGATCCCCAGTAGCTTGAGATTTTCTATAATTGCACCATGACTGAGGACCATCTGGACAAGCAAAATGTTGAGGATTATCATCAGTTGATGATCGATGTAAATATGTGGCCCATACAGCTTGTCTCATTTCCTGCAAATTATTTGCATTATTTCTTATTGCCATACCATAGTATTGTTGTAATTCATTTATAATTTTATCTGACAGGCGACCTCTAATGGTTTTACCATCTGACAAAATTTTGTCCTTCAGATTCTGTTTCAGTTTCCTTAGACGAGTGCCCATTCGTTTCTGAACATGACCGACACATTCTAGTTTAGTTATTGTCTTATTGACATATGGCATGGATTCTGTAACACTTTTGTATGCCTTGGAGTCCCCATCTCCAAGGAATTTTGTGTAAAATACTCCCCGTTCTTTTTCTGATCTGCTAAACATTTTCACAGCAGCGGCAGCCTCCATGCCTCCACTCGTACCTTCATAATTCTTGCTACATATGTGAGCTGCTTCTTTCTTACCAGATGCACAATGGTAACAATGTTTAGTGAGCACTTCATAGTCCAAAACTTTACCGCTGTCCACACTAGTAACAGTAGCAACAGCATTTTTGGATGTGTGACCCCTTTTCTGCCAGGTTCCATCAAAAGCAACAGGGATATCTGGGTTTCCTTCATTTATATATTTTGCTTCACTGGCAGCAGCTTTCATTGATAAATCTGCTACAGACTGAACAGCATCTCCTATCACTTCAGTGTAATTGTCAATTTTAGCAGGTGGAGGTGGAAGATTCATTATGGCACAAAATGTTTGAGCAGCAGTATGTCCTTTACCAATTGCTCTCATTGCATACATTAGCCTGATATTACTCTCAAACAAATTGCTACTGCATGTTTTAGAGCTCCAAAAACAGGTCTCATTTTCACAACTGGCACAAACTATAGCAATTTTGCAGGAAAGTCCTATAGAGTTTGTTATGTTCATATCAAAAGAACCTCCACAAAGATTACAACACAAACATTTCTTCATAAACTCAGTAAAAACAGGAAAGTCGACTAAAACATATTGTTCATTAGAAGCTTCATCTGTAATTTCACTTGCACAGTTTGATAACTTCTTTTTTGATGCACTGGTGGGCGTGTCTCCTTCACACATCTCAGCTGTACAAACGTCAGAACTTTCACCAGCATCAACAGGTGCTGAAGCAGAATCACTTGAACAAACGTTATTTGTAAATCTATTACCGCGAAACTTTCGCTTTTTAAATAATGATGCACTCCTAGGCATCGTAGAAACTACGCACTCACCACTGAAAGTCAAAACAAGACAGATAACAAACTCCAAATGAGCGACAAACTAAACTCGAGGCTCAAAACAAACACTCACAGATCAAAAACTGAACAATAAACACAGCTAGTCGTAAAAACAATGGTACCTATGGAAGGATCAAAGATTCTACAACTGAAGAGTGAAATCCACAGCCTTCTATATGTAATGTTTTCGGAAATGCGAAGATTTAAATGTGTACAAATCACAAGATGGGTAACTTTGCTGGGCGCACATGTAATTTTGAAAAATTAAATAAAAATACTTCCAATTGGAATTTCTTAACAAATTTTGCACCATTTTAAGCAGAAAATTTCAAATTAAGTTATAAGGTTAAAAACTGAAAATGTGAATTTTTTCCATTTTCCGGCATTCCAACTCCCCTTAACAGAAAACCTATACATTATTGTTTAAAAAAATCCATAGCCTATGTCTGTCTGAAGATTTATTAGTGTATCATGTAAAAATTTGAAGTAAATCAGTCAAGAACATTTCAAGAATGTTTCCCTTTTATACAGGGTGATTGCGTGATGATATTACAAAACTTTCAGGGATGATGAAGGAGAAGGATAAATGAATCAATTTGATGTAAGGGACCCTGGTCCAGAAACTACTGAGTCAAAAGTTAGAAGTTACTATCTTTATGATACTTCTGACAGTGAAATACATGTACCTCTGCTGCTGTTGCTAAAATTGTAGGGTAGGCATTCCTGACGAGTCTTAGTCATTCAGGCTGGGATGATAACTTAACTAATCCACTGCGAATGGCATGCTGTGTAGTGACATGAGCAGTGGTGCTGTACAATGTCTGTACTATAGTACACTGCAGTCTGTGTATACAAGTGGAAGCACTAACGTTGACCACCCCTAACCAGATTGAGTTGCACATAGTGATGGAACTTGCAAACTGATTTTCATGTATGGGCAAGCCGATGAATGCAGCAAAGAAGCAGAAAGGTTGTACAGGACAAAATTTGTGCACAGAAGACATTTGGCTCACACCATGAACCCAAAGATGTTCCAACAATTAAGTGAAACAGGAAAATTGGTACCACAGTACAACAACCAAGGAGGATAACATAGAAGATCCAGTGCTTTCTATAGAGTCAATGAGGTGCCTGCAATCAGCATCCAATTAGTTGCACATAAATGAATGTTTTGCAGAGTACTGTGTGGCAAGTGTTAAGGAAAATGCAGCTACACTCCCACCATCCTGACTTGGACCTCATGTCACATTCAGCTAATGGTTCTTGCAGCATCTTACAGCCGATTCTCATTTCCCTGCATGCCTATTTTTCATGGTTGAAACCTGTCTCACCAGAGACTGAATGCTAAATAATCACAATAGTCATGTGTGAATCAATGAGAATTCGCATGCTATAGTTATGAAGAGCCATCAACACAGACTATTAGTCAATGTATTGGTAGGCATAGCCAGCGATTAAGCACTTGGTCCATTTTTCCTTCCTGCCTGCATAAATGTGCCAGTGTACACAGTTATTATCAGAGACCTGTGGCCCAGGTTTCTGCACATATCCTACTTGTTATTTGTCAATGGGTGTAGCTCCAACATGACAGAGCTCCACTTCACTCGTGAACACCTGGATCAGACATTCCCTGAAAAGTGGAGAAGCAGAGGATGACCCATTTCCTGGCCAGCATGCACTCTTGATCTCACCCTACTTGATTTCTTCTTGTGGGGCCTTGTGAATAGTCAGGAATACAAGACACCTGTCAAGACTGAAGAGGATCTCCTGACAAGAATTCTTGCTGCCTGCGACACTTTTGAAATGACACACGGGGTATTAGAACAGGTATGACGGAACTTTGTGCACTGATGCCATGCCTGCATTGACACTGATGGTTGGCATTCTGAACAACTGTTGTAAAGGTAGCAGCTTGTGAAACGTTTGCAGGTAAATTGAATTCATTATTACTCGGCCTCTCTGACATCAAGTTACTAGTCCAACAATAGGGGAAATTATCTGAGGATTTTGGAGAGTATTCAGCAGGAATTCTGCATGTCATGATCAGGGTTTGGAGAGTGGAGCCCATGAGTACTGATGGAGGCTAAGGCAGAACTTAGTAAATTTCTGCTTATACCTCTGACTTGCTCATTTTTAGACTAGGGCCGCTTACCTCAGATTGATACATTTATCCTTCTCTGACATCCCCAAATTTTGTAACATTATCATGGAATAACCCTGTGTGTATGTGTGTGTCTTAAAAAATATGTAGCACCTGTTGGTCCCTATGTCTGTTAGAGTATCATGCAAAATACATCAATCAAGAATTTTTCAAGATTTTTAGAAACAACTTTTCCCCTCATTTCCCCTTTATATGTTACAATAGAAGATTATGAAGAGACGGATGGCTGGTCAGTGCCTTAACAATAAATGCATTTTGTGATTTATTATTATCAGCAATAAATATAGTGTAAAAGCTATGGAAAATTTTATGTAGCAAAAGGAAAGCTGACTTGAGAAATGCACAAAATTATGGAGAGACAGATGGCTCACCAGTACTTACCTTCAAAAGGCAAAATTAAAGTACTGCCAACAGACACATTTAAAAGATAGAAACTATTTGTTTTGGAACTGTTAGTTCCTTACTCAACAATGGAAAATTCCAGGATGGAATGTAACATTATTGTAAAAAGGATATTTGGCTACTCACCATGTAGTGGAGATGCTGAGTCACAGATAGGCACAACAAAAAGACTGTCAGCTGGGTGGCAGGGGTAAGGAGCAGGCTGGGATGGGAAGGGGGAGGCATCACAAGGTATGGGTGGGGAATAGTAAAGTACTGCTCGTGGGAGCATACTGGGACGTGGTGGAGATGGGGTGGGGCAGCTAGGTGCAGTCAGGAGGTTAGACGGAGGGCATTCTACATGGGCATGACAACTAAAAAGCTGTCTGTCCAGGTGAATGGCCACCAACAAACTATGCCCAAGAAACAGCTGGACCACCCCATTGCTGAACACACTGCTGAGCATAATGTTCTCCATGAACTGTGCAGGTGGAAACTCTCCCTACATTATATCCTATGTTCCCGTAATCTTCCTGGTCTCAACCTTCATTAGTCTGTGTCCTTATCCTCTAGCCCCTTCTCTATTCCTATTCAAACAATACACAGTCTACTATTCGAACAGTGTACCCACTGAAATTATCATTAAATCAAGACCCAAAGCATTTGACAGGTGTTGATATACATCAACGGGGACAGTTGAAAATGTGTGCCCTGACTGGGACTCAAACTCAGGATCTCCTGCTTACATGGCAGACGCTCTACCCATCTGAGCCACTGAGGGCACAGAGGATAGTTAGACTGCAGAGATTTATCCCTTACACACTCCCTGTGAGACCCACATTCCCAACTTAATGTCCACACACTACATTCGTAGTGCCCCTGACCACTGCACTCATTACTCATGACAGACAATCGGACGGATTCCTGTAAGAGTTTGGGCAATGCGTGTGCATCCGCACAGAAGAAGAATGTCAATGGCCGCTTAGCCTTAACTACATATGGATATGGTATCTGTTCTTTTGGACATGTTCTTCTTCTGTGCAGATGCACAAGCATTGCTCGAACTCTTACGGGACTCGGTCAGATTGTCTGCCACGAGTAATGAGTGTACTGGGCAGGGGCACTATGAATGTAGTGTGTGGACATTAAGTTGGGAATGTGGGTCCCATGGGGAGCATGCAAGAGATAAATCCCTGCAGTCACACTATCCTCTGTGCCCTCAGTAGCTCAGATGGATAGAGCATCTGCCATGTAAGCAGGAGATCCCGCGTTCGCGTCCGAGTCGGGGCACACGTTTTGATCTGTCCCCGTTGATGTATCTCAACATCTGTCAACAGCTTAGGGTCTTGATTTAATTATCATTTCATTCTAGATACCTCCATATAATGCACCCACTGTCTTTCTACCTCTCTCCTTTCTTCCGTCACACCTCCCAACTGCACCTAGCTGCCCTACCCTCTCTCCACCTCATCACTGTATGCTCCCACAAGCAGCCCTTTTCTGTCCCTCACCCCTACCCTGCTATCCCTCCAGCCTCCTCCTTATCCTAACCATCTGGTTGCGTCTCCCATCATGTGCAGCTGCTTGCAGTGTGGCCTCAGCACCCACAGACCACAGTCGTGTGTGTGAGTTGTGTTTGTGTAAGTATATGTTCTATCTCCGATGAAGGCCTTGTTGACTGAAAGCTCATTTTCTGACCGTCTTTGTGTTGTGCCTATTGGTGACTTAGCATCTTCGCTATATTGTGAGTAGCAGCTATCCTTTTCATAATATTGTTTGTTCCTCACTCAGTGAGAAAGGAGGAAAAAGTTAAGAGGACCTACCAGTAATGATGGCCAGGGGAACAAAGGTGAAGGGCAAGATATCAGAGAGGATAGGGAGTGAAATATTGACTGTACCAGCTTCCATCCACAGATGATATAAGATCAGAGTGGGGTTAGGGGGAGGGAGATTGTAGTTTTCCCTCCAGTGGACATGTTTGTGTATAAAGTGCATCAAGTACAAATAAAATTGTTTTGAACCATCCATTGTTGTTTCACAATTGTGAGCCCATACCTATTCCTTCATTACTGTTTTAGCTAACATAGTAATAAATTGTGTTGTCATATGTCCAAGTGAGCAGCAGTAATATAAAATAAACAGCGAGCTGGATGAGAAAATATTTGAATTTCATGCAAGAAAATCATCCAGATTATCACTTAGTAACTCAATCTCACAATGAGGCAATTGTCTGTGAGATAATTAGTAATCAAATAAACAGCTGGCTGGGATCTGGTGCAGCTGCATTGTTTAATCGTTCGAGTGGGTCGGTAGGTTGGGTAACACATATCCATGGCAACAGAGAGATAGAATGAAAGTTTTTTTCTTTTCTCGGTTTTAATTAAACAATGCTCCAATTCATATAATGTAAGATTAGTTATCATTGTTCATTAAACTGAGATAAAAAGTGTGATTTTGCTCATACTTGTTTATCTTGGTAACGTAAAGATAGCTGCTCTACACATGTGTACAAAATATGCCACACGCCCACTCATATTACGAGAAACAGTGCACCTGCTTGAGCAACAACAGACGTTAAGTCTGGGAGGGTGGCTTTCTACACACACAAAAAGTGATCATATCACAGTAAGGATCAGGTGAAAATCAGTGCAATATTCAGACATGGACAGTGGCACTGACCTGCTGGCATTGCCCTCAGGAGAGCCTGCGTGAATAAAATGAGTGCCTTGGCATTATCTCCATTAGACATTTCCTTGTGTCCCTCCAGCAACTTTTGCTGTGCTATAACAGGATCCTTTGCACGGTACAGAGGACGGACGTGCTTCATTGTACTCAGAATTGCTTCACGAACCTAAAATTATAACTACAGCTATAACAATAAATAACATTATCTGATATCAATTTTCCATCAGCTTCATGAGTATCATATGTGAGTCCTGTGTTTAATATTTAAAGTTGACAGAAAAATTTCAAAACATACACACACAGATGACCCATGGTCAGTCCAATATATCAAAACAAAGTTGTTGGACAATGATACCGTGCAGAGAGGCATGTAAGTTTGTTCATGAATAACACTCTTCACTCTTGCATCAACTTAGATATTGAACCAAGTATTGTTTTCTTCAGTTACTTACTGGTTAAACTTTTCACAGAATCATCTAATAAATGTGCTGATATTGAGTGACAAGATGGTTAGAACTGATTACTGCAATGTAAACACCACTAAGCATAGATCTCAGGCCAGGCTCTGTTGTTATATGTAGCAACAATATTAGATATGTTTACACCACAGTAGTGGATTTGGGCAACCTTGCCTCTCAATTTCAACATATTACTTGGATACTTTCATGAAATGTTTCAAAGGTAGCATTGACAAGCATTATCACTGTACCTGTCTTGTCAAGAGCTTATGAATTCCGTTAAAAAGTGTACATTTCCATTAAAAAGTAATCATACTTTCTTCAGTACCTTGGAGCTTAACGGATGCTCAGTGCTGAGCTTATCAGCTTTCAATATGTTGGTTGATAGAAATGTTATAAATTTTAACCATACAACAAAATTACATGCCTTTCTGTGTAGTTTCACTTCAGAAAAATATTGTCTCATGTCTTGTCCCATTCATGACATAAAATGTGTATTACATTAATAATTTAGGAGTAAAGGCAAAACTTTCCAAATAGCAGAGAGGTTGAGTCATCAAAAAGCACATAAACAAGACTGAAATCTTTGCTAGCTTTTGAATGAATCAGTTTTCAGGCTTGAGCATGTGTAAAGACTAACACACACACACACACACACACACACACTATGCACACACACACACACACACACACACACACACACACACACACACACACACACACAGAGAGAGAGAGAGAGAGAGAGAGAGAGAGAGGGGGGGGGGGGGGGGTCTTAATGGATATGTATGTGTATATATGTATTCTCTAGCTCAAAAATGGATTCGTTCAGAAGCTAGCAAAGTCCACATTCTTTCTTTAATGCCTGTCGATTACTTAATGCCTCTACTATTCAGTAAGTTTTTATCTTTACTACCGATTTATTTACATTCTACCAAAACTTTCCATTACCATATTTAAAAGGTCTTACATGACTCACCAAGTAGGTATAATATTTTTAGACCTAATCAAAAAGGACCACATGTAATGTTTTCAAAGCATTAAAACACTTGCTCATCTAAAATGCTATCAGATATATTTTTAAGTAATTCTTATTGTGATTGGCTGCTGTTTATAGTCAGTGTTTAGGCTAAACTAATCACTCTTTTCAACATCTCTGGTATTTGCTAACACAGTTTTAGCCTGTGTGTAGTATAAGTTCTATGAAGTTTCATCAGACTGTAGAACAGTTGCTGCTGGTAATAATAATGCTCTGACCCCAAACTAGGAAAAGCAGTCCTAGAGTATCATGTCAGTCACACTACTGTATGATATCCTGAGATGATACCATTTTCCAGGCATCTCTCATATCCATGAGTGCCCTTCTGAGTACCATAACTTATCATTCTATGAAACCATCTTCCGCAGCTCCACAGACCAATGGCAGCATTATTGCATATTCATTCTTGTAATCAGTGGCTTCTGTGTAGCAACATGATGGTGGAAACTGAGTTGCATCATCTCTTGATAGATTGTTCTGTCACCAACAACTGAAGATATTTTGCAGTATTGGACAGTGATGCCTGATCATTAGTAGACCACATCTATTAATTCCTTGAAACAACCAGAGAGTTGTTTGGTTTAGTGCTCCTCTGACATTTCCATATTACAATAACATCACTAACAAGGGACCTGGGAACAAATGGCTCCTATGACATCCTCCTGAAAGAGTGTCCCAACTTGTGGACCCCTACACTTATGATCCATTAAAATTCTTTGGATTCTCTCCATGGACTGAGTTCTCCTGATCTCATTTGTGACTCACTTTGCTAGAAATCTTTATAGCCTAAGATGGGCAAAGTGTTTGGAGACTTTTGCCACATTGTTTCATGAACAGTACAATAACGATGTTTTTGGTAATAGTTTATGCTTTGTCTTCTTCTAAGAGTAAACAAAAATTAACATTAACAAAAGCTTAATTATTTATGACTTATTTAAGTTATTTCAGAAAGTAGCATTGTGTTCTTTGGTTTGAGTGTAGACCATCATAATATTGATCTGCAGAACTTTTGGAATAAAATTTCATTGATTTGATCACATCAGCAGCACAAATATACCATATGATATTGGATAACACAGCACACTATTACACAAAACGAAAAACACATTTACCCATCCAAAAGTATTTATTTGTGCCTGAAACTTCTTGTCAATAGCACATTACACTGAAATATTGTTTCATTTTAAATATGAGAATAGTTTGCAGTGGAATACAATTTGGAAAAAGCTGGTTATGTGTGAATCAAAATATTTCAGATATACATCCAGGGCATCATCATTTCTTCTTTTGTTGTTTTGGCTGAGAATCTCCCATCCAGTGCCAAGGCAAGTCAGTAATTCACTTCTGAGTGTGAAATCATACCTGTTTATTCATTGAGATGCCATATAAAATAACTGTTGCTAAAGGAGATAAAGTTATTATCATATCTGACAGCTAAGGAAGAAACTGTGAGAATATACTGCAAGACAAATTAGGTAACCATTTCTGTGTGCCAAGTGCTATAAAACCTGCTGCACAAATCAAGGAAATTCTTTAAAAAAAATGTGGACAAATTATCTGATGGTGGCTCAAATGATCCTAAAAGATCTGTGGGAGAGTTACAGAGAAATGTAATAGATACTCTGGAATACATGGTTAAACTAAAACACAAAATGAATGTAATATTCATACGGTATTTGCTTCATGATACATTACCCATGTTAAAATGGACTGTTTACCAATTGTGGAAAAGGTTGACATTGTGTTAATTGTGATCAAAATGCCCAATGGGCGTGTGCTATGTATGCTGCTTGGTATTCTGGACGACATCATCCAAGTGTCCAGACCGTTCGCTGGACAGTTACGTTATTTAAGGAAACAGGAAGTGTTCAGCCAAATGTGAAACGTTAACCATGACCTGCAACAAATAATGATGCCCAAGTAGGTGTTTTAGCTGCTGTCGCGGCTAATCCGCACATCAGTAGCAGACAAATTGCACAAGAATCGGGAATCTCAAAAATGTTGGTGTTGAGAATGTTACATCAACATCAATTGCACCCGTACCATATATCTATGCACCAGGAATTGCACGGCGATGACTTTGAATGTCATGTACAGTTTTGCCACTGGGCACAAGAGAAATTATGGGACGATGACAGATATTTTGCATGCGTTCTATTTTGCGATGAAGCTTCATTCACTAACAGCGGTAACATAAACCGGAATAATATGCACTATTGGGCAACAGAAAATCCACAATTGCTGCAACAAGTGGAACATCAGCGACCTTGGCAGGTTAATGTATGGTGCGGAATTATGGGAGGAAGGATAGTTGGCCCCCATTTTATCGATGGCAATCTAAATGGTGTAATGTATGCTGATTTCCTACGTAATGTTCTAGCGATGTTACTACAAGATGTTTCACTGCAGGACAGAATGGCGATGTACTTCCAACATGATGGATGTCTGGCACATAGCTTGTGTGCAGTTGAAGCGGTATTGAATAGCATATTTTGTGACAGGTGGATTGGTCGTCGAAGCACCATAACATGCCCTGCACGTTCACCGAATCTGACATCTGCGGATTTCTTTCTGTGGGGAAAGTTGAAGGATATTTGCTATCGTGATCCACCGAGAACGCCTGACAAGATGTGTCAGTGCATTGTCAATGCATGTGCGAACATTACGGGAGGCGAACTACTCGCTGTTGAGAGGAATGTCGTTACACATATTGCCAAATGCATTGAGGTTGACGGACATCATTTTGAGCATTTATTACATTAATGTTTTATTTACAGGTAATCATGTTGTAACAGCATGCGTACTCAGAAATGATAAGTTCACAAAGGTACATGTATCACACTGGAACAAGCAAAAGAAAATGTTCAAACGTACCTACACTCTGTATTGTAATTTAAAAAACCTACCTGTTAACAACAGTTCGTTTAACATTGTGAGCCATATGTTTGTGACTATCACGAAGTGTTAAAAGTGGTCCAACTAAAACATTGATATTTCTTTACATACTACACGTATATGTAATAAAAAATGGGGATTCCTATTTTAAAAAATGCAGTTCATATCCGTTCAACCTATAGCAGCACTATCTAGCGCGCCAACCATAGTGCCATCTGGTTTCCCCCTTCAAGCTAGACAAGTTTCACTCTTTGTAGTTTTTTCATTTGATGCTTATTTCGTGAGATATTTGGCCCAGTCACGATCAATGAACCACCCTGTGTCTAAATACCCAGACTCATGAACAAGCGTCGACAAGAGGTTTGTGAACTTACACCACTTATTGCCCGAACCGCCCATTTCTGAGTCAAAAATATCCTTTTAGAATGGGAAGAGTAACCCCAAAATATAATACCATATGACATAAGCGAATGAAAATAAGCAAAGTAGACTAATTTTCGTGTTGAACAATCACTCACTTCAGATACCATTCGAATAGTAAATGGAAGGATTAAGTCCTTGAACAAGATCCTGAATGTGGGCTTTCCACAACAACTTACTATCTATCTCAACACCTATAAATTGACCTGTTTAGTTTCACTAATCTTATGCCCATTCTGTGAAATTAAAACACCAGGTTTTATTGAATTGTGTGTTAGAAACTGTAAAAACTTAGTCTTACTGTGATTTAGCGTTAGTTTATTTTCTACAAGCCTTGAACTTAGGTCATGAACTGCACAATTTGAAACCAAGCCAATGTTGCATACAACATCCTTTACTACCAAGCTAGTGTTATCAGCAAACAGAAATATTTTAGAGTTATCCGTAATACTAGAGGGCATATCATTTATGTAAATAAGGAACAGGAGTGGCCCCAACACTGATCCCTGGGGCACCCCCCACTTGACCATTCCCTACTCAGACCCCACATCACAGCCATTCTCAGCACTGTGAATAATGACCTTGTGCTGTCTGTTGCTAAAGTAAGAGATGAACCAATTGTGAGCTACTCCCCATATTCCATAATGGTCCAATTTGTGGAGCAATATTTTGTGATCAACACAATCAAATACCTTAGTTAAATCAAAAAATATGCCAAGTATTTGAAACCTTTTGTTTAACCCATCCAGTACCTCACAGAGAAAATAGAATATAGCACTTTCAGTTGTTAAGCAACTTCTGAAGGTGAACTGTACATTTGATAGCAAATTGTGTGATATAAAATGATCAATTATCCTTACATACACAGCCTTTTCAATAACTTTTGCAAAGACTGATGGCATAGAAATAGGTCTAAAAGTATCTACATTATCTCTTTCTCCCTTTTTATAGAGTAGCTTTACTACTGAGTACTTTAATCAGTCAGGAAACTGAACATTCCTAAAGGAAAAATTACAAATATGGTTAAGTACATGGCTAACATGTGCAGCACAGTACTTTAATATTCTGCTAAGCACTCCATGATAACCATAACCCTCTTGCCTGTATCACCGAGGAGTATATCAGACATCAGTCTCGGAAAGGAATTTGCCAAGAAAGTCATATGATTACCTGTAGAAACTAAATTTTTATTTAATTCACCAGCAACGCTCAGAAGATGATTGTTAAATACTGTACATATATCCAGTGCTGTCTTTCTGGGGGAACACTGGGGGATGCATACCCGTAAACTTTTTCGTCGACAAAGTAATTTTTTTACGATGTTGAGAACTTGGAAGAGTGCCAACGATTTATTTCACGGACATAAATTTTTTATTTAATTTTTTCCTCTTGGTAATTGCAATATGAATGACAGTACAGTTTCTGGTGGGAAAATCGACGTCATTGACTGTTTCAAGCATTTCGAAGCTGCGGCAACCGTTCCCAACAACTGAATCGCTGGCAGCCAGTTCGATAAGCATGTAGTGCCTTTGCCCACTAATAGAGGGCAATGGTAGTGCTAAACGGATATCTCAAATCGCATGCTTCATTAGAGGTGATGTAAACTGAAGTGTTTGATACCACTTTCTCTTGTATGTTTGTGTTTCTCAGTATCGCCTGCTTCGTTTGAGCTGTAAAGTCAACTGAAGGATCCGATACCATTTTTTTTGACATGTTGATGAAGTCATGGCTCAAAGCAGACGGGTGGTATCCCATGCTTTAGTTGTAACTAATTTTCGCTGCATTATGTCCGATGTCGGAGTACCCTCAAACTCTTTTTTAGAAAAAAAGCACTGCATATATCTGATTTATCAGTAACAGAAATATTTTTAGTGCGGACTGACTTTATATCGTCGACCTTGTGCTACTGACCAGACACTTCCTTCACAACTGACCATGTGGTTTTAATTTTATCCTGTGAATTAGCCACTCTATTTGTATACCACATACTCTTTGCCTCCCTAATGACATTTATAAGCGCCTTGCAATACTGTTCGTAATGAGCTACTGTAGCTTGATTGTGACTACTTCTAACATTCTGATATAATTCCTGCTTTGTTCTACAAGATATCCTTACCCCACTAGTCAGCCACTGGGCTGCCTATTACTGCTAGTACCCCATTTAGAACACTCTAATGGAAAGCAACTCACAAGAGCATGAGAAATGTGTTAAGGAAAGAATTATATTTGTCATCTGTGTTATTGGCACTATAAACATCCTGCCACTTTTATTCCTTGACAAGGTTTAGAAAACTCTCTATTGCTGTTGGATTAACTTTCCTACATAGTTTGTAATTAAATGTGACATTTGTTTGAGTACTAAAGCCTTTTAGTGTTAAAATATGTGCATCAGAGTCTGAAAGGCCATTCACCCTTTTACTAACAGAATGCCCGTCCAGTAATTAAGAATGAATAAAAATATTGTCTATAGCTGTGCAACTGTTCCCCTGCACCATTGTTGGAATAAACATAGTCTGCATCAGATCATATGAATTTATGAGATCTACCAACATCATTTTTCTTGCACCATCATATACAAAATTTATATTGAAGTCACCACATACAACTAATTTCTGGTACTTCCTACAAAGTGTATCAAGAACCTTCTCTATCATGTGCAGAAATGCTCTGAAGTCAGAGCTAGGAGACCTATAAACAACAACGATTAGATGTTTAGTTTCACTAAATTCAACAGCCCCTCCACAACATTCAAATATCTGTTCAGTGCAGTGCCATGATACATCTATGGACTCAAATGGAATAATGTTTTTTACGTACATTGCCACTCCCCCACCCCACAAGAAACTCCTTGAAAAACACCCAGCTAATCTGATCCTGGTAAAGGAAGCCTCTGAATTGTCAAATTATTTAAGTGGTGCACTGATATACCAATAATTTCAGAGTCAACATCTATAAGCAGTTCACTAACTTTATCCCTTCTCTACTTGGAAACATTACATCCTCAGAAGGTGACCACTTAGTTGAGGGACTTCCTTTAAGGAGGTATACCTATCAGCTGACTTCAATATAAAAAAAGGCACAGCTCTAACACCAACTAGTACAGGAATTTTTCCATGAGTGGTCCCACCACCCAATACACTGTCACCTATAAGCTTTGCCATCTTCCCATTCCCATACCTACAGAGGTGCAGGCCATGCCTAGTGAATCCCGATCTACTGATAGACCCAATTGACAGCACTGAGATGTGAACCATGCCCTCTGCCATCAGCGCCCTCTAACAGCAGCATTAAGATGAGGCTGATCATGACGCTGAAACAGTTGCACGAAATGCACATTAGTGCCACCAGTTTGAGTAGCTATCTTTACCAGGTCACCACCTACATCATATTCCCTGTCGCTATCAAGACTGTTCCCTGCTCCAACCACTATCACTACTTGATCATCCTTCGTAAAATTCCTTCATAACTCCCCTATGCTGTCAGTCACTTGAGCCAACGCTGCAGTAGGCTTCACAATGCTGGTGACCTGATACTCACTCCCCAACACTTCCTACAACTCCTGGCCCACACCTCTACCGTGTGAACTACCTAGCAACAGAACCTTCTTCTTTCTGTTAGACTTTGCAACTAACCTAAGCCTCCTAACTGCTGAGGGCTGCTGCATGTTCCCTACATCTACAGCTGCACGAGGCTCCTCTCCACTCAACTCTGACAGTTGATCAAATCTATTGCATATATGCAAAGCATAACTGTCTGAATACCTCCTCTTCATAGCTGCCTTCTTGCTAATTGCCAGTTCCCATTCCCTACCACCCCTCAGCCTCCTCAACCTATCTAGTTCCTCCTTTGTGTGTTGCAACTGCACCTGAAAGTCACAGATCTTATGCTCCTTCTCCTCTATCAACTTATTTCTACTACAGATTCTGCATTCCCAGGAGAGGATCTTGCTATAATGCCCACTGGCTTCCCCACTGCATTCCCCCCAATGAAAAGAACAAATCCCACACCATAAACCACTACTCACAAACCTATGACAAAACCCACATTTCTCACTCATGGTAAAATTTTACAGTTACTGAAAAAAGCTATACGTCTCCAATACTGAAGTTCAGTTACGCCAGTAGAACTATTTATAGAACTACTAAGAAAACGACTACTTGTATTAATACTACTTCTCCACAGCTAATACCAATACCAACAAAACTTCACAAAATTTATTATCTAAAGCCAAAAATTCAAATGGCCACTGGAACACTCAATGAAGTTAAAACACTGAATGAAAATTTTACTGAAATATTTCACTAGAAACAATAAGAAACGTCAGTTGTCACAACAGCACAAGTAATGCACAAAATTCATGTGTCGAAGATAATATATTACAAGCACCAAGTGTAAACAAGCACAGAGGTTATCGTGACACCATAAATCCACTATGATTTTTCGTCAGTTGGTTCATTGTTCACATTTGTGGCCGGTAGCAGACTGTCAGGTAGTGAACACTCAGAACAGGTATTCAGGTATTTCTGTGAGAGAGAACATATAAAATCAGATAATTCCATGAAATGACTGGATGGAAGCCCTCATTCCAGTTGATGAGGCTGTCTTTCAATTGTACTTCCACTACTTTTGGAAACACAGTTCTTAGCCACCACAGATTTGTTCAGCTGTGGAAGGCAGGTATGCCACAGGTGTACAGTGCACCATCTTGTGCAGTATATGTAGTTTTTCCTTTATAAATTTTCCTGTATTGGTATAAAATTTTGTAGATTTCCGCCATTTGAAAAGGCAAATCATCCTTCTCTGCACTCAGGAATGTTGCTGTCTTGGCAGGTGGAAGGTGATTCTCAGCTGATGTTTCTCCATGTTCCTCACAATTTGTGAAGAAACATTTTATGTGGAAGAAAAGCTGTAAACTTCATGTCTCTCTTCTCTTCATGTGGTTGGTCTCGTACATTGACATGTACAGCTTTCTTAATATGATGTTGTGTTCCAGTATTTTTCCTCAGTACAGTCTCTTAAGTATACCAGCTCATCCCAGAGGCTGTCAGCTTCAGACACTGCCTGAGCCCTATGAATCAAACTACTACAGACTGTCACATAGGTATCTTCTAGACACTGGGGCAAGAAGGAGTATTTTGCCCCTCCTGGTATCTCCGCTGAAGACTTTCAAGTAATTACAGAATTCTCACATGTTACTAGAAATAATTCATTTGATTCTTCTAAACTGCAAATTCACCATAGATGAGCCTGACAAGATGTACCTCAGCCTCAGCTTTCACTGTATAACCTGGGTTAGCACGTTTGTTAGAAGATTCACGAGAAACTGTGCCAGTTGCTTGGTGCGGTAGCACTTTTGATGCTGTCCTGCAGTCAAGGCTAATACAAACTTTCACAGATTGGTGCCAAAATAGTGGCTCCTATCTTTCCTCTGTTGCTTCCTCATATAGCCGATACCGAGCTGCAGAAAAGAAGAGCTCCAACACCCTGACATGCAATATCCATCCCAAATTCCCAGAACGCTTCTTTTCTTCCTCACTAGTCTAACATCTGGCCTCAATTCCCCCCTTTTCCATGTTCCTCACAATATAATTAAAATGGTAGTCTACCTTTTCTCAATGCTCAAAGAAGACTTTTTGTGAGACTACATACAGTTGTAAATGGCAGAGTGATTTTACTAGACTTTGAAGAATGTTAAGTGTGTTCATCTGTGGCCCAAATGCAACAGTTGGAAAGAGAAAAAGTAATTTCTACTTTAGAAAACAGAAAAAAGTGTGAAATATCAAATCAAAATAAACCTCCCCCCACCAGGATATTGCAAAATCTTGAATACTGTGGAATGGAACAGAATGAAAGATGCAGTCATACAGTTACAAATTTTGAAATTCTAGTTTGCATGACTGTACAACACCAAGTCTAATTAGGGAGACATACATCTACATCTACATCTACATCCATACTCCGTAAGCCACCTGACGGTGTGTGCTGGAGGGTACTTTGAGTACCTCTATCGGTTCTCCCTTCTATTCCAGTCTCTTATTGTTCGTGGAAAGAAAGATTGTCGGTATGCCTCTGTGTGGGTTCTAATCTCTCTAATTTTATCCTCATGGTCTCTTCGCGATATATACATAGGAGGGAGCAATATACTGCTTTACTCCTCGGTGAAGGTATGTTCTCGAAACTTCAACAAAAGCCTGTACTGAGCTACTGAGCGTCTCTCCTGAAGAGTCTTCCACTGGAGTTTATCTATCATATCCATAATGCTTTCATGATTACTAAATGATCCTGTAATGAAGCGCACTGTTCTCTGTTGGATCTTCTCTATCTCTTCTATCAACCCTATCTGGTACGGATCTCACACCAGTGAGCAGTATTCAAGCAGTGGGCAAACTAAGTGTACTGCAACCTACGTCCTTTGTTTTCAGATTGCATTTCCTTAGGATTCTTCCAATGAATCTCCATCTGGCATCTGCTTTACTGACGATCAACTTTTTATGATCGTTCCATTTTAAATCACTCCTGATGCGTACTCCCAGATAATTTATGGAATTAACTGCTTCCAGTTGCTAACCTGATATATTGTATCTAAATGATAAAGGATCTTTCTTTCTGTGTATTCACAGCACATTACACTTGTCTATATTGAGATTCAATTACCATTCCCTGCGCCATGCGTCAATTTGTTGCAGATCCTCCTGCATTTCAGTACAATTTTCCATTGTTACAACCTCTCGATATATTACAGCATCATCCACAAAAAGCCTCAGTGAACTTCCGATGTTATCCACAAGGTCATTTATGTATATTGTGAACAGCAATGGTCCTATGACACACCCCTGCTGCACACCTGAAATCACTCTTACTTTGAAAGACTTCTCTCCATTGAGAATGACATGCTGCGTTCTGTTATCTAGGAACTCTTCAATCCAATCACACAATGGGTCTGATAGTCCATATGCTCTTACTTTGTTCATTAAAAGACTGTGGGGAACTGTATGAAATGCCTTGCAGAAGTCAAGAAACACAGCATCTACCAGGGAACCCGTGTCTATGGCCCTCTGAGTCTCGAGGACGAGTAGCGCGAGCTGGGTTTCACACGATCGTCTTTTTCAAAACCCATGCTGATTCCTACAGAATAGATTTCTAGTCTCTAGTTCTAGTCTTGGTTGAGTCCTAGGCTGTTAAGTCAGCTCTGCCATCCAATATGTGCATGGTTTTGAGAATTTTCCTAAATTCAGGTTGTTGAATGCTGGCCTGGGTTACCAAAACAGCCCAAAAATGTAGTTTTCATAAAATATTCTGCTCAACTTCAATTATGACACCCAACATTTAAAAAATAGAAACATGAAAGTGACCCATGACCTAGTAAATGGTTTACCACAATCCAGTGTAAAGTTTTGTAAGAAATATAACATAGATATGTTTTCTGTCCTTCTGACTCGTTTTCTACTCAAAATTCTTAACATTTTAACATTTTTGGTACTGGCAAACGAATACAAATACATTCAGTGAATACTTCATAGCTCCATTTCCTAATTTATTGGATATGTTTAATTGAATCATACAAAAATGTGATTTCAGATCATTAACTCAAGAACTGTGGCACCCATAGTAATAAGAAAAATGTAAAAGATGTACTTTGCGTGTGTTTAGCTGTTAGGTTTCAAACTATTTTACTTTCAAAAATATACCGAGTGGAAAAAGTATCAGTCATTAAACATATGTTACATTTAATGTACCTTTACGCACTTAGTGCATAAGTCTTCCAATTTATTGAATCTGCTATATAAAGAAAGTCAATTTGAGCAACTTGCCTCCTCTTAGACAAATTTCCGTGGAATTCCATGGACTCTCATAGTCTGTGAAGAATGACAGCAGCTGAAAAGTTGCAAGTATAGGTCTGTATGGGAGGGCTCACGCTAAATAAAATGTGCTAGTCACCCTCTTTCATTCTGTCAAAGTAAGACAGCAGATACCCATTCAATAGTAAATTTAATATTCCCTTGGAGGGACCTTATAATTATGAGTACCCTATCAATTAACTTTCACCACGAGGCCACACTATGATGGCATCATGAACGTACCTCAAGAATACCATCAGAAATTCAATATTAGCTGCTTTTTCTTCAGAATCCTCCATAAATCAATTCAACACTATCAGTGAAAGTGCACTACCCAAGATGCACCATCAATTCATTCAAAACAAATAAAAGTAAGTATGGCTTAACATATGTATAATAATGATGCAAACAACTCAAATTTGGTGCCAGTCACTGACAAAGAATCAATATACCAGAGCCATTAAACTGAAGCATTTTTAATCCTTTAATAAAATTTGTTGAATTATAGTGATAGCATGCATATTGTAGTACAAAAGGTCTCAACAGTGTCGCTAAATATTTGACCAACTACTAAATAGTTGCAGCTGCATTGTACACTTTTACTCAAAAAAGGCAAAGCATTTAGAATTTGTTCTAATCCAAGTGCTGTGTAGACCATTGGACACAGTAAACAGCCACAACTACAGAAGCACCACCAACCAGGCATTCTCCACAGTGACACCACATCATTCTGGTCGTTCACCATATAGGGGCTCACACCACAGTAACCTTGTTGTGCTTTCACCACAAGACATTAAAATAGTCCAGCTATCTGCCGATATTTGTGTCTCATGCCATATGGAGCACTGAAACTAGGAGCTACTTTGTGCATCTGACAAATAGATCATAAATGCTTGTTCATCTGCTGATCATGAGTAAGAGCAGCTGCACATCTTTGCCCAGAAATTAATGACCAGTTTTGACCAGTTGTCAGCAGTGCCATAGTTGTCGCAGATCTATAGTTATTGCAGTTTAGGCCTGAAGCTATCGACAAGTGATTACTGGGCAGTCAATGCTGATTGTCAAAGTGGTTATTATTATTTTAAATTCGACAACAAGGTGAATCTGAAAAGTTTAGCGAATGGTTTTGAAAAATAAAAAAAACAAGATTTACAAATAAAATACCTTTACTGCCCTTCAAAGTGATCATCATTAGCTACAACAGACTTCTGACATCAGCTGTGAAGCTTTCAGAAACTGTCAAAAAACACTTCTTGTGGAATTGCTCAAAGCACTGTGGTCACAGGTTGTTGGATGTCTGTATCAGTACAAGAGATGGGACCTGATGCCACCAATACGATTCAGAGACTGAGCAATAGTCAGTGGTATGGTGTTCATCATCTTCCCTACCTCCCTCGGGTAGGAATTCATCAAGGGTCAAGCAGTTGCCATCAAAAAAGCCAATCAATATCGTCTTGGTCTTGAATTTTGTCATCCCACTAGTTTCGGGAGGCAGGGAAGATGAACTCCTTACCATTGACTGTCTCTTGGTCTCTGGATTGCATTGGCAGCACCAGGTCTCATCTGCTGTAATGATGCAAATATTCAACAACACATGACCACAGTACTTCAAGTGATTCCACAAGAAGTGTTTGCTAACAGTTTCCAACAGCTTTACAACTGATGTCAGAAGTGCATTGTAGCTAATGATGAGCACTTAGAAAGCCAGTAAAGGTATTTGTTTGTAACTCTTGTTTCCTGCATTATTTGAGACCATTCACTGATCTTTTTAGATGCACTTTTTTTAAACTGTTTAACAGCAGCCTTGTCTGAACTATTAAATTTGTCAATCATCACTGACTCTAGTAGTATTCACCTTGTGATGAGTCTGGTTGCATGTGTACAAGCATATCACTGAATTACAGTACCAACTTTTCTTTGATAGGGGGTTCAATTTCTGCTACCCTTTATTCTGGGTGACAAATTTCTTTGGTGAATACAACAAAACACTGGTGGTGAATATGAACCAGCGTTTTCTAAGGATGATTAGAAATTTTACATAAAACTGCCCATGAGAATCCATGGATTTAAGGATTTCAAAAGAGTTATTGCCATACATAAAATTTGTGGCTACTAAAAGGTGAACAAGAGATTTGGTGAGTGCATATGAACAATTTTTGTGGTAACACATTAGGCTAGCATGGCATACTTAAAAAATTTTCACATTGTGGACTGTTAACCCCATTTCCTTTCCAGGAAGATTTCTAAGAATTTAGTGTACTGTTCTGACTCATGTTTTTCAGAAGTGGCTTGTAAATTGTGATTAATTCATCTCATAATATACAATGCCAGTCATTTGATTAGTGTTCAGGAGACACATCAAAAATTGGGCAATACAACTTCACTGATATAAAATTATAGTTAAAAAGTTAGAGTAGTGTTTAAAAGTTAATGTAACTTTTTTGTGAAAAGACGTCTATATTTACATAACAAGACAACTGATAAACTACATTCCTCTCGAATATTTGGTTCATCCTATATGAAATCTCCAACTGAGTATAGTATCACATAGCCTTTTTTCGCCACTGAATCTGGATTTGAAGTTTATTATCATCATCGTTATAACATTAAGTGTTTATATATGTTGGTGTTTATATGAATCAAACAATGGAAAATCCAGAATTGAATGTAACAATATTATGAGATGGAAAATTGCTACTCACCATTTAGAGGAGATGTTGAGTTGCAGATAGGCACAACAAAAGGACTGTCACAATTAAAGCTTTCCCCAATAAGGCCTTCATCAACAACAGACACACATATGCACGCACAAAAACAACCTCACACACATGACTGCAGTCTCAGGCAACTGAAACCACATTGCAAGCAGCAGCACCAGTGTATAATGGAAGTGGCAACTGGGTGGGGATAAGGAGGATGCTGGGGCGGGAAGGGGGAGGGATAGTGTGGTGGGGATGGAGGACAGTGAAGTGCTGCAGGTTAGACAGTGGGCAGGGGAGAGGTGGGGAGGGGGGGGGGGGGGAGTAGAGGAAAAGGAGAGAAATAAAAATACTGGGTGTGGTGATGGAATGACTGCTGTGTAGTGCTGGAATGGGAACAGGAAGGGGCTGGATGAGTCAGGACAGCGACTATCGAAGGTTGAGGCCAGGATGGTTACAGGAATGTAGGATGTATTGCAGGGAAAGTTCCCACTTGCCCATTTCAGAAAAGCTGGTATAGGTAGGAAGGATCAATATGGTGCAGGCTGTGAAGCAGTCATTAAAATGAAGGATGTCATGTTTGGCAGAGTGTTAAGCAACAGCGTGGTCCACTTGTTTCTTGGCTACAGTTTATCGGTGGCCATTCATGCGGACAGACAGATTGTTGGTTGTCATGCCTACGTAGAATGCAGTACAGTGGTTGCAGCTTAGCTCATAGACCACGTGGCTGGTTTTGCAGGTAACCCTGCCTCTGATGGGATAGGTGATGTTAGTGACTGGACTGGAGTATGATGATGATGATGTTTGGTTTGTGGGGCGCTCAACTGCGTGGTTATCAGCGCCCGTACAAATTCCCAACCCTTGCTCAGTCCAAACTCGCCACTTTCATGAATGATGATGAAATGATGAGGCAACACAAATTACCCAATCATCTCGAGACAGGTGAAAATCCCTGACCCAGCCGGGAATCGAACCCGAGACCCTGTTCTCGGGAAGCAAGAACGCGACTGCAAGACCACGAGCTGTGGACTGGACTGGAGTAGGTGATGGTGGGAGGATGTATGGGACAGGTCTTGTATCTATGTCTATTACAGGGGTATGAAGCCTGAGGTAAGGGATTGGAAGCAGCGGTTGTGTAAGGAAGGATGATCATGTTGTATAGGTTCGGTGGACAGTGGAATACCACTGTGGGAGAGGTGGGAAGGCTAGTGGACAGGCCATTACTCATTTCAGGGCACAATGAGAGGTAATTGAAACCCTGGCAGAGAATGTAATTCAGTTGCTCCAGTCCTGGGTGGTACTGAGTTATGAGGGGAATATTCCTCTGTGGCCATACGGTGGGAGTTTGGGAGATAGTGGGAGACTGGAAAGATAAGGCATGGGAGATTTGTTTTTGTACAAGATTGAGAGGATAATTATGGTCAGTGAAGACTTCAGTGAGACCCTCAGTATATTTCAAGAGGGACTGCTCGTCACTGCAGATGCGACTACCATGGGTAGATTGTACGGAAGGGATGGCTTGGTATGGAACAGGTGGCAGCTGTCGAAGTGGAGGTGTAGCTGGTGGTTAGTAGGTTTGATATGGACGGAGGTACTGATGTAGCCATCCTTGAGGTAGTGGTCAAGATCTAGGAAGGTGGCTTGTTGTGTTGAGAAGGGTCATGTGAAGAATATGGAGGAGAAGTTGTTGGGGTTCTGGAGGAATGTGGATAGCATGTCCTCACCTTTAATACAGATAACAAAGATGTCATCAATGAATCTGGACTAGGTGAGGGGTTTAGGATTCTGTGTTTTTTGGAAGGATTCCTCTTGATGGCCCATAAATAGGTTGGCGTAGGATGGTGCCATGTGGGTGCCCATAGCCATATCACGGATCTGTTTGTAGGTAATGCCTTCAAAGGAACAGTAATTGTGGGTGATAATATAGTCGGTCATGGCGATTTAGGAAAGAGACTATTGGTTTGTAATACAATGGGCATTGGGAAATGTAGTGTTCAATAGTGATAAGGAGTGTTAGTGTACAGGGAGATGGCATCAATAGTGATGAGCAGGGCATCGTGTGGTAATGGGACAGGAACTGTGGAGAGTTGATGGAGGAAACGGTTAGTATCTTTTATATGGGAGGGTGGGTTCTAGGTATTAGGTTGAAGGTTCTGGTCTAGAAGGGCATAGACTCTCTCAGTGGGGGCACAGTAACTGCCTGTAATGGGGAATCCTGGGTGGTTAGGTTAATGGACCTTAGGAATCATGTAGAAGGTGGGAGTGCAGTGAGTGGTAGGGGTGAGTAAAGAGATGGACTCTGGGAGGATGTTGTGGGATGGGCCTGAGGATTTGAGTAGTGACTGGAGATCCTGCTGGATTACTGGAATGGGGTCAGTGTGGCAAGGTTTGCAGATGTAAGTATGTATCAGCTGGCAGAGTCCTTCCGCCAGGTAATCCTTGCGATACAGAACAACAGTGGGGGAACCTTTGTCTGCAGGTAGGTTTATAAGGTTGAGGGATCAGTTTTTAGATGGTGGACTGTGGTTCTGCATATGTAAGGTTGGTTGCACATTGAGGGATTTTGGGAATGATGGTGAGACAAGGGTCGAGATTAAAAAGTTCTGGAAAGTTAACATGGCGTGGTTTGGTGGCATTGGGGGTGGATCATGGTTGGATGGAGGAGTGAACTGAGTTAGGCAAGGTTCAATATTGATCTTTGGTTGAGTCTGATTGGTAGAGTTGTTAGCAGAAAAGTGTTTCTGCTGCAGGGACCAAGAGAAGGAGAGAAGGTCTTTAACAAGTCCTGCATGATTGAATTTGGGACTTTGGAAAGGACTGATACTTCTGTGGGACTAAGGCTTCTGTAGGAAAGGCTCATGACTGTGTTGTGGGTCTGTTTAGGTTCTGGGTTCTGTGTGGTGTTGGAAGGGAGTTTTGGATGATGGGGCAGGTGTAGTAGTTCTGCGAGATAGGGTTTGTCAGCTATGAGAGGATGTGGGGGAAGTTTGGAGGTTGTTGTAGAGGAGGTGGACAGTGGTACTCCAAGGTGGGAATAGGAAGTGAGCAGGATGGAGAGCTTTTTGAGGTGGTATTGTGCATGTTGCTCAAGTTCCTGCAGGGCAAGAGCTTCAGTGTGTGTTATGGGTTCCAGGAATTTGGGATTGTGCAGCAGGAGCATTTTGTGGGTGGAAAGATGGTACTGCAAGGAGGTTTGGCCTTTGTTGATATGGTTTTGCAGGACTATGTTGGTGAGGGCTTAGGACTGGTGGAATCTGAACAGGTGGAGGGCATTGTGGAAGGAGGGATGGTAGCCAGAGATGGGTAATTTGATGGTAAGGCCATTTGGGGGGATTCCATGTTCCAAGCCACAATGCAGGAGCAGGATGTGGGACTGGGATCTGGGTAGGGATAAGGAAACTTTACTTTATTGATGCAGATGGAACGGGCAAGGATCCATTGTGGTGGAAAAATGCGAAAAATTATGTAAATAATGCAGAATTATGTCTGCAAAATTTCGCAAAAATACACCCAAATACATGTGAAAATTCATGAAAAGGATGAAATGGTTGCAAAGGGGAAAACGAGATGAAATCTGTGGGAGTCAATGATAGCAAAAGGTGAAAACTCACTAATCGGTGAGAAGTCACAAGTATCAAAGTAAAGAATAACTAATAAAAAAATACATATATCTGTGGGTAACAGGGCACCATCCTATGCCAAACTATTCACGGGCCATCTACAGGAATCCTTCCTAAAATCCCAGAATCCTAAAACCCTCACCTGGTTCAGATTCATTGATGACATCTTTGCTATCTGTAACAAAGGTGAGGACATCGTATCCACATTGCTCCAGAACCAGAACCTCAACAACTTCTCCCCCATTTGCTTCACCTGATCCTACCCGACACAACAAGCCACTTTCTAGATGTTGACCTCCACTTCAAGGATGGCTACACCAGTGCCTCCATCCATATTAAACCTACTAACCACCAGTAATACTTGCACTTTGACAGCTGCCACATGTTCCATACCAAGAAGTCTCTTCTGTACAACCTAGCCACCTGTGGTACTCACAACTGCAGTGACAACCAGTCCCTCTTGAAATATACCGAGGGTCTCACTGAAGCCTTCGCTGACCATAATTATCCTCCCAACCTTGTACAAAAACAAATCTCCTGTGCCTTATCTTTCCAGTCTCCCACCACCTCCCAAACTCCCACCATCGGCCAAAGAGGAGTGTTCCCCCCATAACTCAGTACCACCCAGGACTGGAGCAACTGAATTACATTCTCTGCCAGGTTTTCGATTACCTCTTATTGTGCCCTGAAATGAGATATGTCCTGCCCACTATCCCTTCCACCCCTCCCACTGATTCTGCTGTCCACCAAACCTACACAATATACTCGTTCATCCTTACACAATCCCTGCTCCCAATCCCTTACCTCATGGCTCATACCCCTGTAATAGACCTAGATGCAAGACCTGTCCCATACATCCTCCCACCACCACCTACTCCAGTCCTATCCCATCAAATGCAGGCTACCTGTGAAACCAGCCATGTGGTCTATGAACTAAGCTGCAACCACTGTGCTGCATTCTATGTAGGCATGACAATCAACAACCTGTCTGTCCGCATGAATGGCCACCAACAAACTGCCACCAACACGCTGCCAAACATGATATCCTTCATTTCAATGACTGCTTCACAGCCTGTGCCATATGGATCGTTCCCACCTACACCAGCTCTTCTGAATTGTGCAGGTGGGAACTTTCCCTGCAATACATCCTATATTCCCGTAACCCTCCTGGCCTCAAGCCTCATTAGTCACTGTCCTCACCCATCCAGCCCCTTGCCTGTTCCCATTCCAGCACTACACAGCGGTCATTCCACCACCACTCCCAGTCTTTAGGTTTCTCTCCTTTTCCTCTACTTCCCCCCCCCCCCCCCCATCTCACTTCTCCCCTGCCCTCTGTCTAAACTGCAGCACTTCGCTGTCTGGCACCCCCACCACACTATCCCCCCCCACCACCCCTCCTCCCTGTCCCAGCCATGTCCTTACCCTCATCCAGTCACTTCTCTAATTGTGAGAGTCTTCTTGTTGTGCCTATCTATGACTCAGCATCTCTGCTATATGGTGAGCAGCAACTTTCCTTCTCACGATATCGATGGTTGTACATTTTCATATAAGTGTATGGTAATGGATTTCTAGGTTAGGGTCTTCAAGGAACTGGTCATTTCATATGATCCAAGATTGGTTAGTACATTTACCTCACCATAAGCAGTTTTATTACAACCTGCCTCTGATGAGTTAGGGTAAGCCTGTAATAGCACTAGAGTATGATGTGCTGGGTGAGTGAATCAGGTAGGTATTGCACCTAGTTCTTCCACATGGACCTGACCCCTGTGACAAGAGTTTAGGAGTGGGAACGGCATAGGAATGGACCAGTATGTTGCTTAGATTGGACTGGCAGCAGAATACTGCTTTAGTAGGTGTGGCAAAGATCTTGGGTAGGATGTCCCTCATTTCTGGTCACGATGGTAGAGAGTCGAAGTCTTGGCGAAGAACATTGTTCAGTTGCTCCAGTCTGGGGCAATGAGGAATGTGCTGCTTTTTCTTGGGGATTGTGGAAGGGTTATGGGTGCATCAGGATATGGCATGATAAGTCACTTTGCAGACTATGTTTCAGAGGTGTGGTGGGTGGGTTAGTGCTTATCTGTGAAAGACTTTGTGAAATTTTCAGCTTACTGGGTAAGGGAGTTCTTGTTTACTGTGGAAGGGTGTGGCAGCTGTCAAACTGCAAGTACTGTTGATGGTTAGTGTTCTTGATATGGACAGAGGTATGGATGAAGCCATCAGAGAGGTGGCACTTTCAGCTGAGCAGGACCAGGTGAAGTGGATGGGAGAGAAGGTATTGAGGTTGTGGAGGAATGCGAATAGGGTGTCCTGGCCCTATGTCCAGATCATGATAATATTATCAGTGAACAAGAATCAGACAAGTGGTAGAGGTTTTGGAAGGTGATGAAGATATGTTCTATAGCTGCAGAAGTATTGCATCTTCAGCCAAAGCTGGTGTAGATATTTTAATATATTTCACTATTAGCAACATAGTTTAAGCAGAGGAAAAATTACAATCTCATCATTTAGCGACAAATAGATGGAAATGGAAATTTGTATGCTAGTTTATCACTTTCTTTTTCTTTTTTTTTTTTTAGAAAAATTTATCTGAATTGAAAAGAGGCCTTACATTAGTACACAAATGTGGAAACTATTTGAAAAGCATACAGCTGTCCAAGAGTGCAAAACTATCTACATCTAAAGAAATAATGATTATGAACTTTGTCCATTCTTATTTTTCTTGTTCTTGTTCTTCTTTTACTACTACTACTACTAATAATAATAATAATAATATGAATACCAATACTCTCCTACTTTTTCTAGACTTTTCAATTCCTGTTAAGGAAGTGGCCTTCCTATCCTCCTTCTTTTACTACTACTACTAATAATAATAATAATAATAATAATAATAATAATAATATGAATACCAACGGCGACTAGATGAGATAGAACAAGATTTTAAGAAGAACAACACCAGGAATTTTTATAAGACGTTTAAAGAACATATTGCAGGATACCAGCCACCCAATCTTTGTTTCAAGAAACCGGATGGTTCACTAGAAACTAACAAAAAGAATAACTGCCAAATCCTCGCAGACTATTTCAACAAACTTCTCAACTGCGAAAGACCTACAGAGGATATTCACTACGAGACGTCTACACCAAATCCTGACGCTAAACCGCCAACCATCAACGAAATAGTAGAAATTATCAAGACTCTGAAAAACAATAGAGCCCCAGGAGAAGATGGAATTATTGCAGAACTATGGAAACTAAATGACGAAAGATTAACAGGAAAAATTCACAAAATCATATTAAACATTTGGGAAACAGAACAGATCCCTTCTGAATGGAAATGCGCACTCATCCATCCACTCCACAAAAAAGGGACAAAACTGAACCAAATAACTACAGGGGTATCTCACTCGTACCGGTCACATATAAAATCCTATCAAAAGTTCTCATGAATAGATTAGAAGAACAAGCTGACCCACAAATAGGAGAATACCAGGCTGGTTTTCGCAAGGGACGATCATGCATAGAGCAGATCTGGAATCTGAAAATGATTCTCCAGATGAGAAACACCCGAAACACAGTGGTTACTTTTGTAGATTTTAAAAAGGCCTACGACTCAATAGACAGAGTAGCGCTCTGCAAGACGCTGGAAGAATTCAGCATTGACAGAAAAACAAGAGCAATCATTCGGGAAACATTAACTGACACAATCTCCAAGGTTAAATTTATGGGGGATATCTCGGAACCATTTGAAATCCAAACTGGAGTGTGACAGGGTGACGGACTTTCACCATTACTCTTTAATATCATTCTTGAAAAAATTATCAGGACATGGGAAAAAGAAGTCAAAGGAATCCAAATTGGCATTAGAAAAGATAATAGATTCAATGTGAAGTGTTTAGCTTTTGCAGATGACCTTGCAATCCTCACAAATAATAGAAAAGAAGCTACTAACGCCATAGAGAAATTACACGAAATTGCACAAAGAACCAGCCTGCAAATCTCATATGAGAAAACCCAGTACATAGAAAGAGTGCCACAAGACAAATTGCCTATTGTGACAACCCATGGGAAAATTGTACAAGTACCACATTTTAAGTACCTGGGAGAAATCATCCAGCCATCAGGGATCAACCTAAAGGCCAATGAGGAAAGAATAAAAAAACTACAGAAAGCATATAAACTCACGTGGAACTATTATAACAAAAAGTCCATATCCATTAACGCAAAATTGAGGCACTACAACACCGTCGTACTTCCGGAGGCACTGTATGCATCTGAAACAACACAAATAGGTGGGCAAACTAAAATCAAAGAAATAGAGAAACAAGAAAGGAAAATTCTCAGGAAAATTTTTGGCCCGATACAAGAGCAAGGAATCTGGAAGAAGAGACCAACATCAGAATTATATAAATACACAGACAAGATTACAGATACAATAAGGAAAAGAAGAATGCAGTTCTACGGACATATCCACAGGATGAATGAAAACAGAATTTCAAAGCGAATTCTTAAAGTCATCAACTCAGGCAGGGGAAAAACAAAATGGATAAAAGAAGTTGAAGAGGACCTCAGACAAGCACACATAACAGTAAATTATGCAGAAAATAGAACTGAATTCAGGAACATCATCAAAAAACATAAATTTGACACCACAACACAGAAGAGAACAGGATGCAAATGGACAGCGGAGCGAAAGAAACAACACAGTGAACACATGAAGAAAATTTGGGCTCAGAAAAAACATAAACAATCATCATAAAGGAATTCAAGTTCAAACGCTCTCTTAAATGGGAATAATCGAAAATAATAATAATAATAATAATAATATGAATACCAATACTGCTCCTACGTTTTCCAGACTATTCAATTCCTGTTAAGGAAGTGGCCTTTCTATCCTCCTTCCAGTTTGTTCTGTTAAGTATGCTTCTTCTCTGCTTCTTATTCCTCTTCCTGTGGTAGTTATACTGTGGAACTGCTCTTTAATGATTTGACAATTTATTTATTTTTAACTTATGCTCGAAGCCTTACCTGCATTATTTAATGTACTGGAGGGAAATTTTGTGTGCTGTCTGTTTGTGAATTGTGTAAACTATCTTTTATGTTTTATCATGTTTCAATTGTTTGTGCATCATGTTTTCTAAAGACACAGATTTTCAACCAGCCTGGCATTTGGATAAGTGAGTGTAGGAAACCGTCTAAAAACCACATCTGGACTGTCTGGTGTTCCAGACTATTGGTCATTAATCCAGTGTGTGAAATGGATTGAGGTCTGGTTCACTGTGTTGTCACATATGCCAATGCATTGTACATTAAACTATATGAGCAATTCATAAGATGTTTTCATACAGATTTGTTTTATTATCTGTTTTGCACATCAGCCCATTCTGTGGTTATACTTGTCCACTTTTTAGAAGTGAAAATGACTGGAAGATCTACCAAACTTGATATTTCACTGAGTGAGGTGATTCAATTATAAACAGAGTTCTACATTCCACCAGACTCAGCCTATCAGCTCTTTCTGTATGGGTCAGTTACTGTCCCATTTGGAGAACTGCATCAAATCTAAAAGACTGAAGACTACAGCAATACTAGAAGATGAAAGGATGAGCACAGCTCATCAGGCCAGAGCTGCAGAAGTTGACATGCCAGTGGAACAATTTGTCAAGTCATACCATCAATCACATGGCTGTTTAGTTGCTATAGAGTTCTGGTTACACAGTACTTGGTACATATATCATCAGATGGCAAAATAAAGCACACTGGGACCCATTTGCAATTTGTTTTCTTATTTTCCTCTTTAAAAGATATTGTTTTGCTTTCTTAGTTATCATTAGTGTTAGTGAGAGATGTGCCATAATATAAAGTTGTCATTCTGTAATTCAGGGTATAAGACCAGGTCCATCTTTGCTAAATTACATTATTCAGAATAATTATCAATTAATTTAAACCATTTCAGGTAACTAGTATTGCTAAAGCTCAGTTCAGTTAATTAACAGTACTTATTTTCTATTCCAGTCATGTTGTCAACACATAAACAGACGTAATTACTATATTACTGATAAAGTTAGGAAAATAACCCATAGAAATCCGTAAAGAATTCAGGTAAATAATTTTCAAAACATGGCAGGAACGTTAGCAGTTAACTAGTTCCTGAGTAATTAACACTTCAATGTACTGTATTGTTTATTTAATGATTTTTGCAATTTCGTCATCAAGAAGGCTTATTTCAGTCGAAGCACTTATTGTAACATAATGTTCAGACCAAAAGCAATTTTTCTGCACTATTCAATTAATTTGAGATGTAAAATTTTAATTGTAAATTTCCAAAATTACATATTCAACAATGTGAGACTTAAGTAGCCATTTTTGAAAAGCTATATAAGCAGTGGACCTGAAGCCATTTTAAGTCCATCTCTTCTAAGATTTCAAATGTGGAACCTGTGTCAGTCAAAACAGCCAAAATGTACTTGTGCAATAATGCGTTTAACTGTGTATGAAACCAGACTGTGAATTAGAAGAAGACAGACAGTGACATAAGACAATCAATAATGATTACCTTTTGTATTAAAGTGCCACATGTATTGTTCATCTGAGTGAGACTGTTGATGGTTGGTTAGGATTCACTGCACAAGTGACTATTGTCAGATAATTAGAAGGTACAGCATGTGCATACCTGATAAATGAGACTTAATTACATAATTAAGATGCAGACAGGCCATAACTAATTCAGTGAGGGGTGTGACATTTATGGAAGTAAAATCTATGAAACCAAATGTGTGTGTGTGTGCGTTGACCACATTATTGGATGTAGATAGTGGTGTACCCACCCATATTTACAGCCAATTTTTCACTGTGATCACTGCCACCAAGCAACTACAAGCTGTTGTATGACCAGGAGTGTCACAACAGGGACAAAATAAAAAAACTGTAAAAGCACAAAATGTACATGCATGTTAGGAGAATGCTGAAAATCCTCTTTCTCTTGCTCAGTGGAATAATCACTCAGGTATGTAAGCAACACTTCTGTTTCAATAAGCATCTGAAAAATATTTCAACTAAGATACAAACAAGAAATAACTTCCTGACTGTTTCTAGATACCAAAAATAGCACCACATAGGGGTTCTTTGTGTTTCTTAATTCTTGAAGGCCCTCACTACGTGCGTAAAACTGTACTCCAGTGTGACTAAACTTATCATGTATGACAGAAGTTCAAAGCACAGCTCAACAACACAATGTACGTCATTATTGTAGCAGTTTGATCTCTCACCTTTTCGTCACACATATTGAACTTAATGCTTCCTCCAAACCACCATTAGAGTATCATTCTTATTTGTAAGTACAAGATTATATCTGACAGCCCTAACATGTCAATAAACAAATGCATAGGAGACTTAACAGAGAAGAATGCATGAGTATGAGTGATCACCAGTGTTAGGGATAAACAATAAGAAAAAACACAATTGCAGGGTACCAAAGCTTGCCCTGCATGACAAAGAATGCTCTAGCCTTGAAATAATCATAGTCAGTGGTAGTAGGGAAAGAACAGCTCATGTCAATTGAGAGATGCTTTCTATAAATGAGACAAAACAGTTCTTGAACTGTAGTGCCAGTATGCATACAGGACTTCATATCAGAGGGGAATTCTGAGGTAATAAGTTGGCAAGTGAGGGCAGCGTGGAGGGTAAAAATCGTAGGGGGAGACCAAGAGATGCATACACTAAGCAGATTCAGAAGGATGTAGGTTGCAGTAGGTACTGGGAGATGAAGAAGCTTGCACAGGATAGAGTAGCATGGAGAGCTGCATCAAACCAGTCTCAGGACTGAAGACCACAACAACAACAACAACAAGTTGGCAACTAACAAAAAACTGAAAAACATAAAAAACTTGGAAGACTATAAATTGGGTTTTGCTCAAGGTAAGGAACAGTATTCATTTTTCATTAACTAAAGCATAAATACTAGCCATTAGGAAATTTGCAAAAAAGTGAATCATCTGTGCTGAAAGAGTTTATTACACACCCATAAACAAGTAAACAATTTCTTCTGTACTTGCACTGTTACACTCATGGTTCAAAAAAAGAGTGCTGAAATGTCAACAGGCAAAAGTTAGTGGAATTTCATGTGAATGTAAAAAGATCGATGTGCAGACATACAGCAGTTCCTAACAACATTTGTTTGCAAAAGATCTTGCTGGAAAATCATAGAATATTTTGATTCTACATAAAATCACAAAACTGATGACATGCTTCTATTCAGTCAGTCATAGACTAATCTGGAGTGGCAATAGAATGCAGCAAAAGGAAAGGTGAAGTTTTAAATCTCGCATTTAAGATATTGTCCAAGCAGGATTGTACAGATGTACCATTGTTTGACCACTGCACTAGCTCCCATATGGAGGACAAAGAAATGTGCATCATTGGTTTTGAAAAGCACATGAAAGAATTGAAAAGAAATAAGTCACCAGATACAGATAGAAATCCCAATTCAGTTTTACAGAGAGTATTATTCAGCCTTAACCCATATTAAGCTTGCATTTATTGCAAATCTCTTGCCCAGAAGAAACTTCCAAGTGATTGGAAAAAAGGTCTGCATCTGCAGCTCAGAGGTCAGCGCTTCTCTCTGCTGTGTGGAGGACCCAAGTTTGATTCCTACTGCTGCCAAGCAGGTTTGCTGGGTGGGGGAGACTGGAACGGTGTACACTCAGCCTTGCAGTGCCAATTGTGGAGCCACTTGAGTGAGAAGTGATGGTTCCAAGCTCTGGAGAGCTGAAAATGGCTGGAAGAGTTATGTTCCGACCTGTGCCCCTCCATAAAACATCTGGATGATGCCATTGGAAGGGGATGATGTGGTCAGCATTGAATGGCCTGACAGGATCAGTAGACTGGGCCTTACATTTTAGACTGGAAAAAAGAGCAGGTGCCTCTTGTAATAAGAAGGGTAAGAGAACAGACCTGTAGAATTACAGACCAAGATCCATAATGTCTGTTTGCTGCAGAATTCTTGAGCATATTCTGAATTAGAATATAATAAATATGAGAGAGAAAAGCTTATATCCACAAATCAACAAGGATTTAGAAAGTATTGCTTGTGCAAAACTCAGCTTGCCCCTTTCTTGCACAATATCCTGTGAACCATGGGTGAAGGCCAGCATGCAGATATCATATTCTTAAATTTCCAGAAAGATAAAGTGACACATTAGAAATTGTTAATGAAGATCTGAGCATTTGGAATGGATGTTAAGACATGTGAGTGGCTCAAGGACTTTTTAAGTAATAGAACTCGTTACATTGTCCTGGACAGTGGGGTGTTGTCAGGAGTGGACCCAGGGAAGTGTAATAGGACTGATCTTGGTCTCTATAGATATATAAATGATCCGACTGATAGTGTGAGCAGCCATCTGAGACCATTTGCTGGTGATGGGAGACTGTCATCTTAAATTAATTGTACAAGGGTTCAAGAGGACTTAGACAAAAATTTTATTTGGTGTGATGAATGGCAGCGTGCTCTAAGTGAGGGAAAATGTAAGTTAATGAAGATCAATAAGGGGAAAAAATCCTGTAGTGTTCAAATGCGGTATTAGTAATGATTCATGTGGAGTGAAGGTGACTGGTTCATTTCAGTTTATTGGGATAATTCTAAGTAACTGTAGGTCATCAATAAAGGAGATGGCATTCAGAGCACTTGTGCAAGCCATTCTTGATTACTGCTCGAACGTTTGTGATCCCCATGGGGTCATATTAAAGGAAGGCACTGGAACTATTCAGAGGCATGTTGCTAGATTTGTTACTAGCAATTTCAGTTAACATGTATTACAGAAATGCTGTGTGAATTCAATGGAAATTCCTGAAGAAATAAGTTCTTTTCACAAAACAGTATGGAGAAAGTTTGAAGATCTAGTCTTTGGGACAGACTCAGAAGAATCTCACTGCCACCAACACACAGTTTGTGTAAGGACCATGAAGACAAGGTAAGAGAAATCAGGGCTCATAAGGAAGCATATCAAACATTTACATGTGGAATAGGAAAGGAAACTAACAGTGGTACAGGATACCCTCTGCCATGCATCATATGGTTGTGGAGTAAGCGTGAAGATGTAGATATGTAATGGATTATTACAATCATACAAATATTATACACTGCCATGCACTAATAAATATTGCCATGGTATAATATAACACTTTATTGGTTCTCTTTCTTATTTTTATGCACATAGTTGCAGTGGAATAAAGGGCAAGTATTAAATCACTAATAGGTTGGACTATTTTAGAAACTGCAGAGGGAAAGTTATGTGTTAGAAAGAACAAATGTGGAGCGTGCTGTAATTACATAATACAAAAAGTACTCAAACTTATTACAAACAGTTCTTAAAACCTCTAGAAATATGAACATAAGTATAAAATAAATAATTGACTTAACAGAGTTAACTTGTATGGAACAAGGGACAGGACAACAGATCACAGAATGTCTTCTCCATTGATTTTATGGGAAATGCTATAAATGATCATTTGCAAATAGAAAATATTTTTTTATAATCATTTCTAGAATGTAGATAGGACAGTGTGGTCAAGGAGTTCAGTATAAAAATTAAAGCAGTATGGTGAGAAAGCAACTTCCTGATACTTTCACATACTTGGCTACCTCATATTAAGAAGATAATATATGCTCTCAAAAATAAAACTTACATGCAGTTGGTGGTGTATCCAATAAAATATAGGAAAGTTGCTACTCACCATATAGCAGACATGCTGAGTCACAGATAGGCACAACAAAAAGATTCTCACAATTAGAGAAGTGACTACTGGGTGGGGGTAAGGACAAGGCTGGGACAGGGAGGGAGGGATAGTGTGGTGGGGGTGCCAGAGAGCGAAGTGCTGCAGTTTAGACAGAGGGCAGGGGTGAAGTGAGATAGGGGGGGGGGGGGGGGGAAGCAGTGGAAAAGGAGAGAAATAAAAAGACTGGGTGTGATGGTGAAATGATGGCTGTGTAGTGCTGGAATGGGAACAGGGTGGGGGCTGGATAGGTGAGGACAGTGACTAATGAAGGTTCAGGTCAGGAGGGTTATGGGAATGTAGGCTGTATTGCAATGAAGGTTCCAACCAGTGCAATGCAGAAGAGCTGGTGTTGGTGGGAAGGATCCATAGGGCACAGGCTCTGAAGCAGTCATTGAAATGAAGGATATCATGTTTGGCAGCATGTTTAGCAACAGGGTGGTCGACTTGCTTCTTGGCCACAGTTTGTTGGTGACCATTCATGTGGACAGACAGCTTGTTGTTGTCATGTCTACATAGAATGCAGCACAGCGGTTGCAACTTAGCTTGTAAATCACATGGCTGATTTCACAGGTAGCCCAGCCTTTGATGGGGCTGGACTGAAGTAGGTGGTGATAGGAGGATGTATGGGACAGGTCTTGCATCTAGGTCTATTACAGTGGTATGTGCTATGAGGTAAGGTATTGGGAGCCATTGGTTGTGTAACAATGGAATACCACAGGGGGAGGGGTTGAAAGGATAGTGGGCAGGATATTCCTCATTTCAGGGGATGATGAGAGGTAATCGAAATGCTAGCGGAGAATGTAACTCAGTTGCTCTAATCCTGGATGGTACTGAGTTATGAGTATAAAAGAAGTATAAATAAGTATAAAATAAATAATTGACTTAACAGAGTTAACTTGTATGGAACAAGGGACGGGACAACAGATCACAGAATGTCATCTCCGTTGATTCTATGGGAAATGCTATAAATGATCATTTGCAAATAGAAAATATTTTTTTTATAATCATTTCTAAAATGTAGATAGGACAGTGTGGTCAAGGAGTTCAGCATAAAAATTAAAGCAGTATGGTGAGAAAGCAACTTCCTTAAAATTTAGTCATGTGATACTTTCACATACTTGGCTACCTCATATTAAGAAGATAATATATGCTCTCAAAAATAAAACTTACATGCAGTTGGTGGTGTATCCAATAAAATATTATAGAAAAGTTGCCAAATAATAAGTATGTACCAATGTTAGAGAAGGAAAGTTGCTACTCACCATATAGCAGACATGCTGAGTCACAGATAGGCACAACAAAAAGATTCTCACAATTAGAGAAGTGACTACTGGATGGGGGTAAGGACAAGGCTGGGACAGGGAGGGAGGGATAGTGTGGTTGGGGTGCCAGAGAGCGAAGTGCTGCAGTTTAGACAGAGGGCAGGGGTGAAGTGTGATAGGGGGGGGGGGGGGGGAGCAGGGGAAAAGGAGAGAAATAAAAAGACTGGGTGTGATGGTGAAATGGTGGCTGTGTAATGCTGGAATGGGAACAGGGAGGGGGCTGGATGGGTGAGGACAGTGGCTAATGAAGGTTGAGGTCAGGAGGGTTATGGGAATGTAGGCTGGATTTCAATGAAGGTTCCAACCAGTGCAATGCAGAAGAGCTGGTGTTGGTGGGAAGGATCCATAGAGCACTGGCTCTGAAGCAGTCATTGAAATGAAGGATATCATGTTTGGCAGCGTGTTTAGCAACACGGTGGTCCACTTGCTTCTTGGCCACAGTTTGTTGGTGACCATTCATGTGGACAGACAGCTTGTTTGTTGTCATGTCTACATAGAATGCAGAACAGCGGTTGCAGCTTAGCTTGTAAATCACATGACTGATTTCACAGGTAGCCCTGCCTTTGATGGGGCTGGACTGAAGTAGGTGGTGATAGGAGGATGTATGGGACAGGTCTTGCAACTAGGTCTATTACAGTGGTATGTGCTATGAGGTAAGGTATTGGGAGCCATTGGTTGTGTAACGATGGAATACCACAGGGGGAGGGGTTGAAAGGATAGTGGGCAGGATATTCCTCATTTCAGGGGATGATGAGAGGTAATCGAAATGCTAGCGGAGAATGTAACTCAGTTGCTCTAATCCTGGGTGGTACTGTGTTATGAGGGGAATGCTCCTCTGTGGCCGGACGATGGGACTTTGGGAGGTGGTTTGAGGCTGGAAAGATAAGGCACAGAAGATTAGTTTTTGTTCGAGGTTGGGAGGATAATTACAGTCAGTAATGGCTTCAGTGAGACCATCGGTATATTCCAAGAGGGACTGCTTGTCACTGCAGATGCAACGACCATAAGTGTCTAGGCTGTACGGAAGGTACTTCTTGGTATGGAATGGGTGACAGCTGTCGAAGTGGAGGTACTGCTGGTGGTTAGTAGGTTTGATATGGATGGAGGTACTGATGTAGACATCTTTGAGGTGAAGGCCAACATCTAGGATGGCAGCTAGTTGGGTTGAATAGGACCAAGTGAAGTAAATGGGGGAGAAGTTGTTGACATTCTGGAGGAATGTGGATGGGGGTGTCTTCACCTTCGGTCCAGATAGCAAATATGTCATCACTGAATCTGAACCAGATGAGGGGTTTAGGTTTCTGGGTGTTTAGGAAGGATTCCTCTTGATGGCCCATGAATAGGTTGGCATAGGATGGTGCCATGTGGGTGCCCATAGCTGTACCCCGAATTTGTTTGTAGGAAATGCCTTCAAAGCAGAAGGAATATTGGGTGAGGATATACTTGGTCATGGAAACTAGGAAGGAGGTTGTTGGTTTGGAATCCATAGGGCATTGGGAAAGATAGTGTTCAACAGCATTACGGCCATGGGCATTAGGAATGTTAGTGTATAGGGAGGTGGCATCAACCATGACAAGCAGGGCACTGTGTGGTAAAGGACAGGAACTGTGAAGAGTCAGTGAAGGAAATGGCTGGTATCTTTTATATAGGAGGGTAGATTCCGGGTGATGCGTTGAAGGTGTTGGTGTACGAGAGCAGAGATTCTCTCAGTGGGGGCTCAGTAACAGGCCACAATGGGGCATCCTGTGTGGTTAGGTTTATGGACTTTAGGAAGCATGTAGAAGGTAGGAGTGCAGGGAGTGGTAGGGGTGAGTAGAGAGATGGACTCCGGGGAGAGTTTCTGGGATGCACCTAAGGATTTGAGTCGTCACTGGAGATCCTGCTGGATTACTGGAATGTGGTCACTGTGGCAAGGTTTGCTGGCAGAAGTATCTGACAGCTGGCGGAGTATGTACTATTCCTCTTGAAATATGTAATGCACCACTGAGTCAGGGCAGTTCTCTAAAGAGGTATAAATGTGCATTTGCTACACCATTGCATAAGATAGTTATTACTATCGGATATTTAGAATATTTCAGTACTTTCATTGAAATAACAAGATTGAATGGTGTCCACAATTACAAGACTAGATGAAAAATGGCCTTCATAACTCTTCATTAAAACAGACTTTAGTTCAAAAAGAGGCAAATAATGCTGCTAGCAAGATTTTTGATCACTTTTATAGTAATATTAAATGACTGAGAGCAAAGATAAAAATGAAAGCTAAAAAAGTTCCTTCTGGTAACTCCTTTTACTTCAAAGAATAATTTTTATTTTGAATCATGCTGCTAATTTAGTAAAGAAGATTTTCACCCTTGATTCATCTTTTAAATTAAATATTATTTTTGGTTGTGTGAAGTCATTTGCAAATGGTACATGTGTGACCGAATTTAAACATAAATTAAGTTAAATCCCTATAAAGAGACTAGTTCCATGTGAGTATGATATTTCACACAAGTAACCCATGAAACATGTAACTAACTTGTCAGTCGACCACTGAGTTATAGCATAAACATCTTTACTTTTAGTCCAAGCCTTTCTACAAATTTCCTTTAAGACTGGCTTTTTTAAATTTTAGTATTGTATATTTATGATCTTGCAGATAGTGTTAATTGTAATCTCAGACTTTTCATATATGTGCAGTTATCTATAATGTCTGGAAAAGACTGCTCAAATATTCTGTCAGGTCTTGACAAGAAGTCAAAAGGGTCAAAAGATTGGCTGCAGGTTTTAAAAGATCATAGATGTAGTATCCTATGACTGCAATATCAGTAAGCCAAAAATTGAATCAGTCACATCATACAAATACTTGGGTACAACAGTTTGTAAGTACAGTAGAACCTCAATTATTTGGCCTTCAGTTAACCGACTCCTGAGATTATCTGACCACGTGTTCAACCATCCATCTACACCTCATGCCAAAAAGTGTGCTAGCATTATCGATTGATTTTACTCATGTCACAAAAGGTCTAATGCATGAGTCACACTCCTTCAAAACTATAAACATGTCAGCACCTCTATTTATTACAAAGCTCAAAAAAATCCTTTGATGAATGGTAATTTGTTTAAAGAATAGTTTTTGTTGCATTTGTTCCCACTGTTAAAAAATACTTGAGATCACAAAGTCTACCACACCACATAATTGTATTTTTAGACAAGGCCCCAAGCCACTCCTCTGAGTCCGAGCTTCAACAAGGTGGCATAAAAGCTATGCCCCCACCCCCAACATGGATTTAGTAATCCTACCAATGGACTAGGGTGTTACTGGACACATGTCAGGACACATGTCAGCACTTTGTTAGAGAAAACAGAAAAGTGTTGTGAGACTTTTGAAGCAATGAAAAGCCTTAACATAAAAGATACAAATTACACAGTTGTGCAAGATTGGGAAGAACTTAAAGAAACTACTCTACAAAAATCATGGAGAAATGTTTTCCTAGCCTAAAACAGGAGCATGAACTTCCAGAAGCTAATGAGTCAGACAATACAAATTTACTGACTGATTTGCAAACAATGATATCCAACCTGCTGGTGTAGAGGAATGGCTAGTAGAAGAGAATGTTGCTATTGTCACCAATGAAGAATTTGGAAGATGACTAGGTCATCAATCTTACTTTGTGACAATATAGTGTTGACCAAGAGGAGTCAGATGGTGAAGAAAAGGAAGAAGACGAAAAGATCAGCCAGTATACAGCAAAGAAGCGGTTCAAGACTGCCCTCAAATACCTGGAACAATAGCCAACTGCTGCAGCTATGCACATATAGACAGGAAAGAAATGCCATGATCCAGTCGCAAAGTTAAAATTTAAGAAATAGAAAAAAAAACTGTTTTGCATTTTTAAAAATAGATTTTCAATGTCTAATCGAGGTCCAAATGTATATAAAATGGAACGATCATATTGGCTCAGTTGTAGGTAAAGCAATTGGCAGATTTTCATTCATTGGTAAAATATGAGGGAGCCTACAAAGGAGATCACTCACAAAATACTCACATAATCCATCCTAGTATATTATTCAAGCATGTAGGATCCATACCAAATAGAACTTACAAGGTATATTGAACATATACAGTCCTCATATGATTACATGTTATCCAATGAGTTATGAAATAAATCTAAAAAACAGTCACAACATTTATTCATATTCCTATGATGTTATGTTAAAATTTAAAAATAAAAATCTGAAATGTGAAACATGAGAAAATCATGCTGGAAATAAACAAAAATGCCATATTAATATTTCTCAAAGTGGAGAAACAAGGAATAGACTTAAAAAAAAGGTTTATGCCCTCCATAAAACTTTGTTGGCTTTTTAAACTTCACAGTTGTTCACATTAATGGATTTATTGTAGTACTTTCATAATTCCTATTTTTTAGGTTAATGGGCATAATTGAAGGTGAACAAAAAGTTTTTTAAAAGCTTCTTTTTTCAGTTGGTTAGATAAACTGTAGCCCAAGGCCAATATATAACTAGTTGAATGTGGGAAACTTTCCAAAACCATCCTCAAATTGGCCAGTAGAATCAACTTTTGGCAGGCTAGGACTACACCAAGGTAATCCTTGTCTCTCCAGTTTGTCACATTACTGTGCTAGATGTCATAGACTTTGAGAAGGCCCCATTGCTGGAGAGCATATTTTTTGCCCTTGACATTTCAGTCTCTCTTTCCACCTCTTCAAGCAGAGAACATTTTATTTTGCTCCTTTTTTTCCTGCTGTGTTTGGGATTAAGTATTGATGTTAACACCTGCATTATAGCATGGCTGTGTTTTTCTGAGTATGCTAAATAGCTTTCTACATCTACATCTACATTTATACTCCGCAAGCCACCCAACGGTGTGTGGTGGATGGCACTTTACGTGCCACTGTCATTACCTCCCTTTTCTGTTCCAGTCGCATATGGTTCGCGGGAAGAACGACTGTCTGAAAGCCTCCGTACGCGCTTGAATCTCTCTAATTTTACATTCGTGATCTCCTCGGGAGGTATAAGTAGGGGGAAGCAATATAGTCAATACCTCATCCTGAAACGCACCCTCTCATAACCTGGCGAGCAAGCTACACCGCAATGCAGAGCGCCTCTCTTGCAGAGTCTGCCACTTGAGTTTGCTAAACATCTCCGTAACGCTATCACGCTTACCAAATAACCCTGTGACAAAATGCACCGCTCTTCTTTGGATCTTCTCTACCTTTTCCGTCAACCCGATCTGGTATGGATCCCACACTGATGAGCAATACTCAAGTATAGGTCAAACGAGTGTTTTGTAAGCCACCTCCTTTGTTGACGGACTACATTTTCTAAGGACTCTCCCAATGAATCTCAACCTGGTACCCGCCTTACCAACAATTAATTTTATATGATCATTCCACTTCAAATCATTCCGCATGCATACTCCCAGATATTTTACAGAAGTAACTGCTACCAGTGTTTGTTCCGCTATCATATAATCATACAATAAAGGATCCTTCTTTCTATGTATTCGCAATACATTACATTTGTCTATGTTAAGGGTCAGTTGCCACTCCCTGCACCAAGTACCTATCCACTGCAGATCTTCCTGCATTTCGCTACAATTTTCTAATGCTGCAACTTCTCTGTATACTACAGCATCATCCCCGAAAAGCTGCATGGAACTTCCGACACTATCTACTAGGTCATTTATATATATTGTGAAAAGTAATGGTCCCATAACACTCCCCTGTGGCACGCCAGAGGTTACTTTAACGTCTGTAGACATCTCTCCATTGATAACAACAAGCTGTGTTTTGTTTGCTAAAAATTCTTCAATCCAGCCACACAGCTGGTCTGATATTCCGTAGGCTCTTACTTTGTTTATCAGGCAACAGTGCGGAACTGTATCGAATGCCTTCTGGAAGTCAAGGAAAATAGCATCTACCTGGGAGCCTGTATCTAATATTTTCTGGGTCTCATGAACAAATAAAGTGAGTTGGGTCTCACACGATCACTGTTTCCGGAATCCATGTTGATTCCTACAGAGTAAATTCTGGGTTTCCAAAAACGACATGATACTCGAGCAAAAAACATGTTCTAAAATTCTACAACAGATCAATGTCAGAGATACAGGTCTATAGTTTTGCGCATCTGCTCAACGATCCTTCTTGAAGACTGGGACTACCTGTGCTCTTTTCCAATCATTTGGAACCTGCCGCTCCTCTAGAGACTTGCGGTACACGGCTGTCAGAAGGGGGGCAAGTTCTTTCGCGTACTCTGTGTAGAATCGAATTGGTATCCCGTCAGGTCCAGTGGACTTTCCTCTGTTGGGTGATTCCAGTTGCTTTTCTATTCCTTGGACACTTATTTCGATGTCAGCCATTTTTTCGTTTGTGCGAGGATTTAGAGAAGGAACTGCAGTTCGGTCTTCCTCTGTGAAACAACTTTTGAAAAAGGTGTTTAGTATTTCAGCTTTACGTGTGTCATCCTCTGTTTCAATGCCATCATCATCCCGGAGTGTCTGGATATGCTGTTTCGAGCCACTTACTGATTTAACGTAAGACCAGAACTTCCTAGGATTTTCTGTCAAGTCGGTACATAGAATTTTACTTTCGAATTCACTGAACGCTTCACGCATAGCCCTCCTTATGCTAACTTTGACATCGTTTAGCTTCTGTTTTTCTGAGAGGTTTTGGCTGCATTTAAACTTGCAGTGAAGCTCTCTTTGCTTTCGCAGTAGTTTCCTAACTTTGTTGTTGAACCACGGTGGGTTTTTCCCATCCTTCACAGTTTTACTCGGCACATACCTGTCTAAAATGCATTTTACGATTGCCTTGAACTTTTTCCATAAACACTCAACATTGTCAGTGTCAGAACAGAAATTTTCGTTTTGATCTGTTAGGTAGTCTGAAATCTGCCTTCTATTACTCTTGATAAACAGATAAACCTTCCTCCCTTTTTTTATATTCCTATTAACTTCCATATTCAGAGATGCTGCAACAGCCTTATGATCACTGATTCCCTGTTCTGCACTTACAGAGTCGAAAATTTCAGGTATGTTTGTTATCAGTAGGTCCAAGATGTTATCTCCACGAGTCGGTTCTCTGTTTAATTGCTCAAGGTAATTTTCGGATAGTGCACTCAGTATAATGTCACTCGATGCTCTGTCCCTACCAAATGTATTCCAAATTTTCTCTCAGTTGTTCTGCCACTAATGCTGCTGAGTCGGGAGGTTGGTAAAAGGAGCCAATTATTAATCTAGCTCGGTTGTTGAGTGTAACCTCCACCAATAATAATTCACAGGAACTATCCACTTCTACTTCACAACATGATAAACTACTACTAACAGCAACAAAAGTGTAAAAGTGAATTCAGAATCAACAGGCCATCATTGGGTTTTCTTTTTTCACAGACAAATGGTGAACTATTATTGTGGTTTCACTGTGCATCAAGAGGAGGGGATGTCCTTACTGGAATTGTGGACACATGACTTGTATGTTTGCTGCTGCGATGCTAATGTGATGAGAGTCGATGATGGAATCCGAGTGTCAGGGTGTTAGGCTGGCTCCTTTGAACACAACAGAAAAAGATTGAAGACATTATTTTAGCACTGTTCTGTAAAGGTGAGTATCCATCTTGACTGCAAATCAGCACCAAAAGTGTAGCTGTGCCAAGGAAACAGCACAATTTTACGTGGAGGGAGTGACAATTAAGCAAATCAAAGATAATATAGTAATTGCTAAAGTTGCATATTTCTTTTCATGGTGTCAGTCTTAAGTTTGCATTTTAGTGAAGTCACAGACAGTGACTGCTAGAAATTCAGGAGAAGTCTGTAATGAATAAAAGGCTGTACCCAGACGCCAGGAACTACCTACATTCTTCTAAATCATCAAGCAAATTTTAACGTGAAATTTTCAGTGAAATTACTCAATTTATGATGTTGCATAATAGTGTAAAGCCACACAAAGACATAAACACATTTATGATTGCCAAACATTATATAAAAATGATTAATGGAAAATCTCATATAAAGATGTGAAACAAATACTAACAAAGAGATAGAGGGGCTGGCCAGTACTTACCTCAGCTCAGTACAGCCGATAGATACACATAAAACAGAACCGAAAATTTACGTTCCTAGCTTTCGGAACAAATGTTCCTTCATCGGGGAGGAGAGAGGGGAAAGAAAGGGAAGAAGGGAAAGGAGATTCAGTTACTCACAACCCAGGTTATGAAGCAACAGGGAAAGGAAAATAGGGAGGGTAGCAAGGATGGAGGAATGGTTGTCAGAGGGAAGCCAAAGATATTCTACTGTAAGTACTGTGCCAGCTTCAGACCAAAGAGGATGCATACAGAAGTAAAGAGGTATATAGTATAAAGATAAACACAACTATGTAGGATGAAAAGATGCGTGAATGGCTAAAGAGGAAAGGGAAAGAGGAGAAGACTGAAGAGTAAATGGGAGTGAAAAGAACACCATGGAGTTGGAGGCATCCAAAGCAGCAAAGTCTGCAGCAGGCCCCTCTGCAGTCTCCGTGGCTGTCGGCCCTCGGGAATGACAGCGCTCCTCTCCCTGCCTAACTGCTGCCTCCACCATCGCCCCGGTCACACTCCAGGCGGACCCTCCGGCAGAGGTCCCTATGCCCACGGAGGTGGATCCTGCACCTGCAACCGTGCCCGGTCTCCTGTCACCGACGGACCTGGAGCCTGACGTCAAGAAGAGCCTTCCACTCACCCCGGGGAGGGGGAGAAGGTCTTCTGTGGCCACCCACTTCATACATAGTAGCACCTACTGCATTAGCACCCCACTTCATGTCCAGCCAACATGGGATGCCTGCATCACAGGGCGTGTATTCACCAGGAAAATCTACATCGTCTGTGTTGTTAACACAAATATTTACCGGCGGCCACAGCACAACACAACACAACACCAGGTCTCCACCAATGGCCCCCAGGCATCGCTACCCTTTCATGAAGCCTGCAGAACAGCTTCACTAGAGGTCACAGCCAGCCCAGGAACTACTCTGATACGCCAGGCACGTGATCCGGCAGTTACATCCGCCAAATAGGATTTATAGGGTGGCACACTGCTGGCAAAGAGCAGTTCAATGCACCGCTCAGAAGTATACAGAGCTGCCACCCTGGCAGCCAAGGCCAGACACCTCTTATAGCTGGCCGATCTCCTGCAGATGGACTTGGATTAGTTGTCAGACATCTTGACATTGTAGAATTGTTTTATTGTGATCTCTCCCCGTGAAGAGAAGGGTCTTTTCTATTATTATTTCTTATTTTACACTCCTGGAAATTGAAATAAGAACACCGTGAATTCATTGTCCCAGGAAGGGGAAACTTTATTGACACATTCCTGGGGTCAGATACATCACATGATCACACTGACAGAACCACAGGCACATAGACACAGGCAACAGAGCATGCACAATGTCGGCACTAGTACAGTGTATATCCACCTTTCGCAGCAATGCAGGCTGCTATTCTCCCATGGAGACGATCGTAGAGATGCTGGATGTAGTCCTGTGGAACGGCTTGCCATGCCATTTCCACCTGGCGCCTCAGTTGGACCAGCGTTCGTGCTGGACGTGCAGACCACGTGAGACGACGCTTCATCCAGTCCCAAACATGCTCAATGGGGGACAGATCCGGAGATCTTGCTGGCCAGGGTAGTTGACTTACACCTTCTAGAGCACGTTGGGTGGCACGGGATACATGCGGACGTGCATTGTCCTGTTGGAACAGCAAGTTCCCTTGCCGGTCTAGGAATGGTAGAACGATGGGTTCGATGACGGTTTGGATGTACCGTGCACTATTCAGTGTCCCCTCGACGATCACCAGTGGTGTACGGCCAGTGTAGGAGATCGCTCCCCACACCATGATGCCGGGTGTTGGCCCTGTGTGCCTCGGTCGTATGCAGTCCTGATTGTGGCGCTCACCTGCATGGCGCCAAACACGCATACGACCATCATTGGCACCAAGGCAGAAGCGACTCTCATCGCTGAAGACGACACGTCTCCATTCGTCCCTCCATTCACGCCTGTCGCGACACCACTGGAGGCGGGCTGCACGATGTTGGGGCGTGAGCGGAAGACGGCCTAACGGTGTGCGGGACTGTAGCCCAGCTTCATGGAGACGGTTGTGAATGGTCCTCGCCGATACCCCAGGAGCAACAGTGTCCCTAATTTGCTGGGAAGTGGCGGTGCGGTCCCCTACGGCACTGCGTAGGATCCTACGGTCTTGGCGTGCATCCGTGCGTCACTGCGGTCCGGTCCGAGGTCGACGGGCATGTGCACCTTCCGCCGACCACTGGCGAACACATTGATGTACTGTGGAGACCTCACGCCCCATGTGTTGAGCAATTCGGCGGTACGTCCACCCGGCCTCCCGCATGCCCACTATACGCCCTCGCTCAAAGTCCGTCAACTGCACATACGGTTCACGTCCACGCTGTCGCGGCATGCTACCAGTGTTAAAGACTGTGATGGAGCTCCGTATGCCATGGCAAACTGGCTGACACTGACGGCGGCGGTGCACAAATGCTGCGCAGCTAGCGCCATTCGACGGCCAACACCGCGGTTCCTGGTGTGTCCGCTGTGCCGTGCGTATGATCATTGCTTGTACAGCCATCTCGCAGTGTCCGGAGCAAGTATGGTGGGTCTGACACACCGGTGTCAATGTGCTCTTTTTTCCATTTCCAGGAGTGTATATTTGTGATGATCCACAGTTGGGATCAAGTCTGTTGTTCTTTTGGAGACTGTATTATTGTTTCGTTTTAGTAAGTCCAAAAAATTGTTTTCGAACTTGGGTTTTCCGCATTTCTCTTCTGCTAGTGCAGATACTTCATTAACAGAACACAACAACCACCACTTTTTTCAAAATTCGTTTTTAATAGTTTCTGGTACTTTAATATTAGCTGCTCACAATTAACCAGCTGATTAGCTCCTGTTCTGGCACAATGTCTCCACTTGTTGTTTTACTTATTTGTATTATTTTTGTACAGACACTGTGAACCACATGACCATGGAATTTTACTGTATCCATCTTATCGTTGACACTCACAAATAACATGATAGGTATAACCTTCTGAAGAACGGCAGTAAGTGCCTGAAACCAGTAAAGAAATTAAATTTATTTCATCCAACTAGTCTGCTTGTGTCTGTATGTGTGGATGGATATGTGTGTGTGTGCGAGTGTATACCTGTCCTTTTTTCCCCCTAAGGTAAGTCTTTCCGCTCCCGGGATTGGAATGACTCCTTACCCTCTCCCTTAAAACCCACATCCTTTCATCTTTCCCTCTCCTTCCCTCTTTCCTGACGAAGCAACCGTTGGTTGCGAAAGCTAGAATTTTGTGTGTATATTTGTGTTTGTTTGTGTGTCTATCGACCTGCCAGCGCTTTTGTTTGGTAAGTCTCATCATCTTTCTTTTTAGATATATTTTTTCCACGTGGAATGTTTCCCTCTGTTATATTCAACTAGTTTCTTATTATTTCGTTATGTACAACTACAGTTGCTGAGAATGTATAAAATACTAAATTGTATTAAAATATGTACTGTTTCTTCAGTGATCATTTAAATATATGACTATGAGTTTCATAATCGGTTTAAGATGTGAAAAATGGATTTTGTTACTGCGAAAACTTCTGTTCAAGTGTTAAATTACAAGAAAAATTTAATTTTGCTAATACATTGTAAACTTCTTGTTCTGATATTGTCCACAGAATGTAATACCAAAGAGCTCATTGAATTTAAAACATCTAGCTTAATAAAAGAAGAAACATGCATGAAAAAGTTGGTATGTCGAGTTCTGTAAAAATGTGTAATTTGAAATTTTTTTCTCAATAAAGCCCATTAGTGATGAACTTCAATAATTCCTTCATTAACCCCTTTTTATGGGATGAGCTGAATTATATTTTTGAAATTTTTTGAATCAGCAATATTGAGTACACTAAAAAATACTTTTCCTGTAAAATTTTGAGTTTTGTTAAGTGATCCTCAGTTCTTGAATGAAATATTTCCTGCTCCAAAAACTATTTCTTATTACTTGTGATAACTCATTTTCAGTATTGAGTATAAACGTGAATTTCCAAATTAATGTTTCAGTTTACAGAAAAGAGCCAGTTGGATATTTTACGTGATTCACCTACAAAGTTCCATTTGCTCAGTTTGTAAATGAAGGTTGATTGCAATCTTTTTTAATGTTGAAGCATTATCACAAAAAGCAGGATGCTAACAAAACAATAGTATTAGATAGCCTATAACAATTATGGTACCCAACTCCACAATGCAGGATACAGCCATGGCAGTCGCTACTCAAGTACACAAATGGTCCACTGCAAATAGCCTAACCTTAAATCTTTCAAAAACCAATATGATACAGTTTCTGACAAAAAATAAAAAAATAAAGCTCCTGAAACACATGTTAACAATCACAAAATTAATGAAACCACACATACAAAATTCCTAGGTATCCAGATAGTCACCTAAGATCGAAAGAACAAATTGATCAGCTGGTCAAGAAACTTAGCTCACTGTGCTTTGCACTAAGAGCTCTCCATCAGTTAGTAGACAGAGAAATAATGTTGTTGTCATATTTTGCATATTTCCATTCTGTTCTCTCCTATGGCATAATCTTCTGGGGAAATGCTGTAGGTGTTGAAAAAGTCTTCAGAATACAAAAACGAGCAGTGAGGCTAATATGTGGGGTCCCTAATAGGACATCCTGCAGAGGTCTCTTCAAATCTCTCAGGATACTTACCATCACAGGTCAGTATCTCACCAATGTTATTTGTAGCCAACAACAGGGAATTGTTTCAGAAAAATTGTGACATCCACAACCATGACACAAGACAGGTGAAAAATTTTCATGAAGCCTCTGCAACTCTCACTAAAGTACATAGGGGAGTTACTGAGTCAGGTATAAAGGTCTTCAATAAGCTCCCTGTCAATATAAAAAAGGAAATAAATAATGCACAGGTTTTCAAAAGAAAACTAAAATTATTCCGCATTGAACAAACTTTCTATAAAATGAATGAATACTTAGAGCTATAAGGTATATGAGTGGGGGAAACTGCCTAAGAAAAGCACTCCCTTAAAGATAAAGTGTGATGCTGTTACTTGTAGTTTAACTGAAATTGTGGTGACAAAATGTAAATTTATCTGTTTAATTACTATAAAATGTGAACTCCCATGTATCCCACTCTCTTGAGCATTCACTTAAACCTCTTCTTAAGGAATGCAGTTAAAATTTGTATTCAATTCAAATGATGACCATGAAGAAAATTTACTTAAATGTCAGTAGCATAAAAATATGCACTGTCACTTATTCTACAATTTTAAACAATCACTTAAACTGTTTTGGCATAATGCGGGCTTTAATACTGATTGTAAGTAATTGTTCTTGTTAAATAAGCCAATGTCTGTGCAGTGTAATGTATAAATGTTCATGTACTGGTATAATTGCATCAATTGACTTGTCCTATATTACTTGTACACTGGCTGTATAATATGTAATCAACAGGACCAAATAAATAAATAAATAATAAATAAATAAAATACACTTTTTTAAACTGATAATTTCATGCCTTTTTATTTATACCTGTGGATCTGAGTAGCAAATTGATATTCTTTCTTCATCTGTGCTGAGCTTTGAAAATGTCTTGTGAATCCAGTTTTCTCCAAGCTGGTCTTCAACAGATTCTGCATAAACAAGGAAAAAACCTTCCTTCTTTGACTGCAGTGTTGCTTCAGAGCATATCCTGGTGAATTCTGGATCAATACTAACATTATTTGCTGCCATCCTGAAGAACCTACAAACAATTTTTCAAAAAGGAATAAGTCAGCAGTGTGCCCGACTAATTATTCACACACACACACACACACACACACAAATGTATGCACTTGGCACCATACATGTACTTTAAAGTGCAGGAATTTATGTTATGGAATACTCACATTGTACATATTATGTTTTGTTTGAGAGCCACCATAAGATGAAGCTTCCTTTTTGTATGTTACTCAACTATAAGTGACTTCACATGCAAAACTTTAATTTTTTGTTGTCTTGTTGAGATGTATCAATAAAGCAATGAAGCTCACATACTAATAGGTATAGTAAGATGGTAGAAACCTGAAACTGATTGTATTGAGATGTTTGGAGTAAATCTAAGTGTGTATCAAAGGAAGAGGCTACAGAGAGTGATTGTAGTGAGATTTTTGGAGTAAATCTAAGTGTGTATCAAAGGAAGAGGCTACGGAGTGGTGGAGGTGGTATTTTCATTGCAGTACAGAAGAAACTCAAATCCACAGAGGCAGAAATTGAAGCTGCATGTGAGATTGTTTGGGCAAGATTCAGTTTCAGGTTGGGCATAAACTTATAACTGGATCCCTCTATCAGCCAGCAGATTCACTCCCTGATGTACCTGGAAAACTTTAGAGGAAAAGACAGCTCACTAATACATGTTTATGCCTATTATACCTTCATCATTGGAAAAGAATTTAAGCCATTCAGCAGCTGATTAGAATCCTTACAGTTTTGTCAATGGTGCACGTGACAAGACATCCTGCAAAACAGTTCTTAATTACCTCTCTGAAAACTTATTAGTAGAACAGGTAGCACAGATGCTGACTTACGGCAGAAATATATTAGTTCTAATGGCATAAACTGGCCTGACCTCTCGGAGGATGTCTGATATCACTGACCACAAGGCAGTTCTACAACAATTGTTTCCAAAACACAAATGACAACTAAAACAAGTAGAAATGAAAATAATCAATTTTTGACAGTATAATATAATTGGATAGATAAAAAAATCTACTCACCAAGTGGCAGCCAGAGAATGCACACACACACACACACACACACACACACACACACACACACACACGTTTTAACTTATGCAAGCTTGAGCCAGTGGATCCTTCTTCTGGCAGAAAAGTTGAAGGGAAAGGAAGAGGGGTGAAGGAAAAGGACTGGAGAGGTTCGGGAAAAGGGGTACAGTTCGGAAAAGTCACCCAGAAACCCAGGTCAGGGGAGATTTAGCATTGCGCAGAGTGGCAGCGCTATGTCACCTCCCTCGGGCATGGGTGTGTGTGTTGTTCTTAGCATAAATTAGTTTAAGTAGTGTGTAAGTCTAGGGACTGATGACTTCAGCAGTTTGGTCCCTTAGGAATTCACACACATTTGAACATTTTTTTGGAGACTTACCAGGTAGGATGAGAAGGAAAGCCTTTCCCTCTCATCCCACCTGGTAAGTCTCTCCTGACCCAGTATTCTGGGTGACATTTCTGAACTGTACCTCTTTTCCTAAATCTCTGCAGTCATTTTCCTTCACCCCTCTTCCTTCCCCTTCACCTCTTCTGCTGGAAGAAGGAGCCACTAGCTCCAAAAGCTTGCCTAAGTTAAACCTTTTTGTGTGTGCATGTTTTCTCCTGCTGCAGCTGGGTGAGTAGATTTTTGTATCTATCCACTTACATTATATTGTCAAAGACAAGTAGAAAGATCTACATGTTCAGTAAAATGGAAAATAGGCAGTAGTGTTGTGTCTCAAGGATGAACGTGAAACATTTAAGTCTTGGCAGGATCATTTAGAGGGACTGTGACTAAAGTTTGGAAGGACAGTTGACCAAGTCTGAATAAATATGTGATCAATTGAAGTGTTTATGATGGAGGGACCCTCCATAATGTACATGCTCTACATGGAAGCTTCTAAGCAAACAGCAACTGCTACTTAATAAATATAAAACAGAGCATAGGTCTATAGATACAGATATGCTGAATGAAACACATTTAGCTGTCAAAAGGGCAAAGTGTAAAGTCTTCAACAATTACCATAGCCTAATATTGCTGAAAGACGCCTCAGAATACTCAAAGAAATCCTGATCACACGGAAAGGCTATCAGTGGCACCAAAGTTGTCCAAACGCTCAAGGATGACAAAGGAATTGAAAGCAAAACAAAACAAGAAATGCTAAAATCTGTTTTCAAATGTTTCTTTACAAAGGAGGATCAGTACTGCCAAAGCTTAAATCCCACATCACTACAAAGATGAGTAATACAGGTGCTTACAGTGTTGGGAAACAGCTGAAATCACAAAAATGAAACAATACTCCATAGCCCAATGGAATCTCTATCACATTATGTACAGAATTTGCAACTGAGTTAACACCTCTTTTAACTACAGTATACTGTAGATACCTTGAACTAAAAACTGTGTCCAGTATCTGGAAGAAAGCGTAGGTCACTTCCATATACAAGAATAGTAGCAGAAGTGATCCACGAAAATTTTGTGCAGTGTTATTGGTATCCATCTGTTGTAGAATCTGAGAAGATATTCTTAGCTAAAATGTAATTACGTATCTCAAACAGAATGACCTCCTTCATGCCAACTGGCATCCTGAAAGCCATGTGTCAAGGCAATCATAAATAGGCAGTCTTTCTCAACTTCTGAAAAGTATTTGATGTGTTCTTTATTCATCCAGAAAATGTCTGCCGATTGCGGCAATGTCATTTGCACATGAACATGCAGTCTGGAATGCAAGCACGCATGCCCACTTACACACACAGCATGCACCTACCCACACACAAACATACACAAACACAAACACACACACACACACACACACACACACACACACACACACACACACATTACATATAATATAAAAATATATTGTAATAGTCCAATAAATTAATTCTGTCCTTACTTTAGGAGCAGTTGCAGTTTTTGCACATTCTTTCTTTCAAGTCTGCTGTACTTCACATGGTCTAAAAGTTCTGCGGCTGAGTAGAAGAAGTGATCTAATAAGAATGTCCTTAGGGATTTATAAAACAAGGACAATGAGGAAACACCTTTTATTTTGTGTGTCAAACCATTCTACATTCCTATAGAACTGTTTGTAGTGAAGGTCTTAAAGGCTGATATCATTAAGGACTGGACATGGAATTCGTCCTTTTGCCTGGTATTATTTGTGTATACAGAGAGGTCCACAAAAATGTAAACACTCTTTGATAGTCAATATTAAGGGAACAAAATTATGCATTATTATACTTCTTGCCCCATTTGCAGCCAAACAACACCAATGCCACTGAACTGTTGACTGAACTTGGGCTGTCAGTGTTGTTGGTGTCTTAGCCACACAGGATGCCTCAGTGGTTTCTTGTAGCTCATCCAGTGTAGCTGGCTTCTGTTGATAAACTTCAGGTCCTCCTAGGTAGATGTCAAAAGGTGTAAGGTCTGAAGATGATGGTGGGTACTCAACAGTTCCTCTTCGACCTATCCATCATCCAGGTAGTTTTTCATCCAAAAAGGCTCTGACAGCTCTGAGGCAGGGCACCATCTTGTTTTTGGTAAAATCTTTCATTTCAAACACCTCTCAGATGGCAGGTAAAATCAATGTTTGCAGCATATGAAGATACACTTCACCAGTTACAGTACCTTCAAAGAAGAATGACTAATCAAACCACAATGACAGTCCACACCAGACAGTAACACCTGTTAGATAAACATATTTGCCCACGTGAACATGAGGATTTTCAGGAGCCCAGTATGTGCAGTTGTGGTGGTTTACAGCACAGTTCAGCTTGTATTGTACCTCATCAGACCAGATAACCGCCCCTGCAAACCATACATTGTAGCAAAACATCACTTCAAATGACCCATAGTACTCTATCTTCGATCTGGGTCACCCTCGTTCATAGTGTGCAGTGACCTTGGAACGCACGCCATACACTCTGCAGCCCTCAGTATGGTCATATGCTTCATCAGCAAAGCCCACTGTCACATGTGCCCAGCTTCACAGATTTTTGAGGTAATCTAGTAAAATGTTGCAACACAGCAGTGCTGGAAGCTGGATTTGTTGATGTTTTTGGTCGGCACATCTTGAACAGTACCATTGGCTTCAAATTTATGTTGAATACAATAAATTGTTATACATGTTGGTGGCTGAGTTCCATACACATTATGCCATTGCAATTGCACCTCCATCATGTTTTCGTACTTCTACTACCACTTCAGTACAGTCTTGCACTGCTCAAATGACAATCTTACTTCACTGACTGCTGCACTGTCATCTGCTAGAAAATGCACACCAAGATCTGTTGTGAAAACAGTGGCCTATGCTACCACACAAAATAGCAATGATGTGTCATTTTATTCCAAACAGATTAACTATCAAAGAGTTCTACATATTTCTAGACCTATTTGTGTTAAAGCTTTTGTTTATCTCTTTTAAATTCTTTGTCACATATTTACATGTTTCTAGAATAAAAATATAGAGGAGTTGGAGGATATCAAAGACGTTTGGAAGAGGGCCCCTCAGGAATCAATTTGTCATACACAGTGGATTACTCTTATAACTCTTTTGTGGGTCAAGAAGGCGACTGAGCTAGCAGTTGTGCTACCCCAAAATATACCATAATCCCATACTGTAGAATGCTGTGGAACAGGGTAAAGTAAGCAATCTGAATGATGTGGAAGCCCTCTGAAAATGGTTAAAATGAGAAGTAATGGAAGAGGCAATGGCTGGATTACTAAAGGAACTAGAACTTCTTACCAGAAAAAAAGAAAACTGAAATAAATCTGCAATGAAAATAATTGCACAGCAGATGTGCACATGCACTACAAAACATACATAAAAATTTTACAAAAGGTGATAAAGCACGCAAAAAATTGTACAATAAAGTTACAGCAATGTGGGGAAAAATAAGAAAACTAACGACAACATTGTCTTGTTATTACAGAATAAGTGAAACAGTAAATACATTTAGCAGCTACTTCATCGGAATAGCTTAAAATGCAATAAAAACTAATTCTATTGGAATTCAGCTGCCAGCAGGAAACAAGATCAAAGCTGAAGTTATCAGTGTTTGAGGATGATGTGAGCAGGGAGGAAACAGTCAAAGATTTACACATTTAAAAACATACTGAGCAGGAATTGATGGCATATCTAAAAGAATATTACAGCTCTCCCTCCAAAACATTATTAACTCCCTCACTCATGTACGTGACTGCTCATTAGAGATGGGCATCATCCCTGATAAGCTAAGAAATTACAAAATTATGCCAATATTCAAAGCTGGTGACAAAATTAAAGTCACAAACTATCACCCCATTACATTAACATACTGTTTTCCAAAATATTGGAAACAAAATTATGTGGAATAAGTTAATAAAGTTTATGAACATAAATGGGGGTAGGGATGGAAGACGGAAATTGGTATGCCCTTGCAAAGGAACTATTCCAGCATTTGCCTTAAGCAATTTAGGGAAGTCATGGAAAACGTAAATGAGGATGACTGGATGTGGGTTTGAACACTCATACTCCCAGATGTAAGTTTGTTAATCACTTTGCTACCTCATTTGGTATAAACTAAAACTGAAAATTTGCCAGTTCTCAACATGGTTTCCAAAGTAAGAAATCAACTGAGCATACCCACTATTCTAGAAGCCACTGATGAAAAACAGCAGGTATATTTTTAGACTTAAATAAAGTTTTTGACATAGTAAACCACAGAACTCTCTTAAACAAACTTGAGTACTATGGCATTAGGAGATTAGCAAATGAATGGATTTGTTTGTTTCTCAGTGACTGCAAGCAATAAGTGTGCGTTAGATATCCAACAAGAAGTGAACTCTGTTGCAGATCAGTTAAATAAATGGTCAGAAATGAATCAGCTTTTAATAACAACAGGAAAACAGTAGCAATAAATTTCCATAAGTATCAAAACAACAACCAAATATCACAATCAACCAACAATGCATTTTGAATAAAGAAGTAACAAAATTTCTTGGCATTTGGATTAAAAGTGACCTTAAGTGGAACAAACATAATGCCAAGCTGAACACAGGCTGCTATCTTTTAAGGACTCGAAAAGGATGCGTAAATGAACAGGCTCTAATTTCTGCCTGTTACACATATTTTAATGCACTTCTAAAATATGGACTCATATTCTGGGGAAATTTACCAGCAGCTCTAAAGACTTTCAGAATCCAAAAAAGACCCATTAGGATTATTGCAAGGAGCAGAGCTAGACAGTCATGTTAACCAATATCTAAAACACAATCTTTCATGGCACACTAATGAATATTTTTAAAAAATGTAATTGGAAATAATAACAGTATTAGGAAAAATGGTGACTTACATCCGTCAGAACACTATATTAAAAGGTAACTTGCATTTACTCCCAGCCAATACAAGTTTTTATCAAAAAGGTGCCATCGGATCGCCACATTGTGCATTGTGGTTCATCACTCCACGCAACATTTTTCCTGTGTTTAATAATCCAATGTTTACTCTCATTATGGGATGATGTGGATAGATGTCTGCCTATTAAACATTACAGCACTCTTCAACTGTTGGTGGTCTCTGTCAGTCAACAGACGAGTTTGGCCTGTATGCTTTTGTGCTATATGTGTCCCTTCACATTTCCACTTCACTATCACATTGGAAACAGTGAACCTAGGGATGTTTAGGTGTGTGGAAACCTCATGTACAGATTTAAGACACAAGTGACACCCAATCACCTGACCACATTTGAAGTCCGTGACTTCCGTGGAGCACCCCATTCTGCTGCCTCACGATGTCTAATGACTACTGAGGTCACTGATATGGAGTACCTGGCAGTAAGTGGCAGCATAATGCACCTAATATGAAAAATGTATGTTTTTGGGGTGTCCAGATACTTTTGACCACATAGTGTAGAATGCTCCTATGATATGGTCTCGTGATACTATGCGTACCAGTACCTGGTGAGATAACAAGTCCCTATATACTGAAAAAATGATCAGAAACTGACCAAATATGATCAGCTATTGGTTTATGTAAAATTAAACAGTGCTGGTCCCTCACTTATCTAAACAGCTCAATAAGCAGAAAGCACTGCATTATAAAGCCAGATGGCAGCAAGCTGCACTTACCACTGCAAGCATGCATGCTGGATTCTTGATGAAATAGTGTCATTGTGAATAAGTAGAACACCCACTCCATGTAACCTATTTTGGAAGGAGAAGAAGACTAAGACTGGATAATTTCACATACCTTGGCAGTGCTGTGGCAAGTGATGGGAGTGCCAATCATGAGGTTCTCAACAGGGTAATCAAAGGACCCAAATTCTTCAATCTAGTACAAAGATGTGTCTGGGATAAAAAGTCTCTCTAAGGGCTAAACAGACCATATTCAAAATTTCCTTTTTCCTATCATGTCCTACATCCTGGAGGGCTGTCATAATCAAAAGATACAGAACTTAACTACAAACTTGTGAGATGGAGTTTTGTAGGTGTGCTCTACAAAATACAAGGAGAGGCCAGTCAGAAATAAACACATAAGGAGAGACCTGCCAGTGGAAGGCACCACGGATTAAAGGCTGAGTACAGCAAGATTTAAGTGGTATGGTAGTGTGAAAAGGAGGCAGCATAACCAAATTCCCTGTCACTACTTGGGAAAGAATGTGCCATTACAAAGACCAGCTGGACTTCCAAGAAAGAGACTGTGGGACCAAATTAAAGAAGACATTGAAAGGAAAGAAGAAACATGGAATGCTGTGATGAGGGAGGAGATCTACCAAGATAGAAACAAATGGAAGCAAATCATTTGAAAACAGTAATCCAGCTTGCTGCAAGGACTCCCTGATTATGTAAAGTTCCTTGGGGTCCAGCTTGGTAAATGGTTAAAATGGAGTTAATACATAAATAAACTAATCTACCTGTCCCATCCTTTGTCAAACTCCAAAACTACACACACACGCACACACACACACACAATGTAGAAAAGCCACCCACCGGACTATCTGTAAACAAACATAAATGGGAAACAGTTACTTACAAAAAGGACAAACATACAGCAAAACCGATTGAAAAAAGGGACTTTCTTGTTGTTGGCGACTCCATACTGAAAAATGTTACAGCTCCAGGCTGTGAAATCAATGTTCGTCCTGGAATCCGATTGCATCAGATCAGCAGGCACTTTTAAATAATTCTTAATCTGTAATGAAGTGAAACTGAAAATGGCAATGAAAACAGGACAAATACAAAGGTGTATTCATTCATGTCGGAACAAATTCCATCTGGAACAGCAGTGAGGAAGAAATAATCAGTGAAACACAGAACTTGATCTGCTCAGCAAAAAATGTGTTTGCAAATTCAAAAACTGTCATTAATGCAATTTTACACAGAAGGTCATTAAGTGATACATACATAAATATGATAAACAGTGGAATCAGGGAACAGTGCGACAAGCTGGATGCAATTGTTGTAGGCTCAAATAAATTTTTAAGTGGTAAGTGTCTGGGAAAGGATGGGCTAAACTTGAATAGGTAGGTTCAATGACATTCAGCAGAATGATTGTATACATCCACAGAATTATTAAAAGCAAGGGAAACTGAAAACTTCCAAAAGGGGTGAGAAAACAAAAGTGGTGATCCAAAATGGAAACTGTAAATATAATGGAACAACTGAGGCTCTTCAAAGTATAAACAAACTCAAAAATTCTATCTTGTTGCATCTTAATATAAATGGTTTAGCAGAAAAATGTCCAAATCTAGGTTACTCTAAAATTGATGAACTGCAAGTTATACATTCTGAACTGCCAAACATAAAGGTAGTCTGCTTAAACGAACACTGGCTCACAAAAGAATGCATAGATGTTCTAAATAAAATAATTAATTTCAAACTTGCCAGCAGCTTTTGTAGAAAAAACAAATCTCATGGGGGCTCCTGTATCTTACTGCATACCTCCTTAAACTTTAAGGTGAAAGAGGAATTTAGTTATCTAAATGAAGAGTGCATTTTTGAAAGCTGTTGTGTAGAGCTGTGTGATTTAAATACTGTGATAATATCAATTTACAGAATTCCTGGGAGTTCTGCTACTAAATTGTTCTTAGATAAATTTCAATATCTCCTAGTTAAACTTAAAAAAAATAAAGCAAGAAAAATATTGTGATTGCAGGAGACTTTAACTTAAATACATTAATGGAAAGCAACGACACTGAAAAATTTTGCGATTTAAACCAAAAATCTGGTTTCCAGTTCAACTTTACTATGTGCACTAGAGAAAACTTCCACTCAGCAACCTGCAAATTATCAGTTTGATGATACAAGGAAGTTTTGCCTAGATCTAGGGATTTCTGATCACTCAGCTTTGTTTATAGAGCTTCCCAAAACAAAGAAACTAAAACCTGAATCTTATATAATGAAGGAATTTTAGCAAAGAAAATTTAGAGTTTTTTGTGATAAGTTAAGTGTTATAAGATGGCATGGCCTTTAGAACACTCTGATTCAAGGAACAAAAATTTTGATAAATTTCTAAATAGTTTTTTGAGGGTATTCAATGAAACAGTTCTCCCAAAATCTTATCAAAAGAGAGTCAGGAATAAATGGAATTGGATTACACCAGGCATAAAAATGTGAAGTGCCAGAAAAAGACAGCTGAACAATGAGCTCATAGTAAATAGAAACCCTAACTTTGTAACTTATGTTAAGCGCTATAAGACTATATTCAAAAAAGTTATACTGGCAGCAAAAAAACTGGCAAATAGTATGTTCATAAAAAAACAAAGGCAGTCTGGTCTGTTGTGAAATCAGAGTTGGGAGTCGACGTTAAAAGTCAAGAAATTTCTCATGTTAGGTTTCAGGGTGATACTACTGTAAATCATGTTCAAATGTGAAATTGCTTCAATGATTTCTTTACCAATATAGCAAAATCTGACGTAGGCAGGACAGCCCATCAGGACAATATGATTATCAAGCATAGAGATGACATACAAAATATTTGTTTTAAAAAAATTCAGAAAAATCACTCAGAAAGATGTGGAAGACACAATATTATTATTAAAAAACAAAAATTCAGCTGGATGGGATGGAATACCTTCCATGGAAATCAAGGCAGTACACCATATTATTTCATACCCACTGACTATTACTGTAAACCAGTCCTTTGAACATGGGTCTTTCCCAGATGTCCTAAAATATGCAGAAATTAAGCCACTATTTAAAAATGGATCACCAGGAGATATGGGAAACTACAAGCCTATCTCCCTCCTTCCTATTTTTTCTAAAATATTTGAAAAACTTGTGGCAAAACAACTAGAAAACTTCCTTACAGTAAATGACATTACTTGTAAAAATCAGTTTGGTTTTAAAAGAGGAAAAAGCACCATAAATGCCATCAGAGAATTTACAGAAAAAATAAGCACATTACTAGACTGGGGTACAAAAGTCTCAGGAATATTCTGTGATCTGATGAAAGCCTTTGACTCCGTGAACCACTCATTATTGCTTCACAAATTGAAGAGCTGAGGGATCGAAAATACTGCATTACAGTGGATCAACTCTTATCCAACAGAAAGGAAACAAAGAGTTATTTTAACTTCAAATTCAGTTAACTACCACTCCAAATGCAAAACAATTTCCCAAGGAATTCCACAGGGTTCAATACTGGGACCTTACCTGTTCTTGTTGTATGTAAATGATTTACCATTGATGCTCATTCAGTCTTGTTCGCAGATGACACGTCAGTCCTGATAGAAAATGATACAATAGAAAAGATTCCAGATAGTATAGAAAATGTTCCGGGGAAAAAGGAATGCTGGTTCTGTAAAAATGGACTAAAGCTCAATGTCACTAAGACCCAAATAATGCAATTTGTCTCTAAATTGTCAGCAATATGTCCTGTACAAATAGCCCATAATAATCAACTGATGACAGACATAAGCCATGTGAAATTCTTGGGCCTAAACCTTGATAAAATCTTTCGCAATGTTTATTTTATCTGGTGCCACTCATGTGCACACAAGAAAGACAGTCCACCACAGTTATTTTGAATTTGTTATTCAGTTTGCGATAATTTTCTGAGGAAACTCTAGAAGCAGTACAAGGCTACTAATACTTCAGAAGAAAATCATTAGAAACATGTGTGCTGTGCACAAAAATGAGTCATGTAGCCCACTGTTCAAGAAATTAAAAATACTAACAATTACTTCATTGTACATTTTTGAAATTTTGATTTTTGTTTATAATGCTCAACATAATCTTGAAAAGTTCCATTTTAAGCATATCTATGGTACTAGCCACAAGGAAAACTTCAAAATTCCTTCACATCACTTAAAGCTTTATGCTCAGACATCACTGTACATAGGGCCAAAAATATATAACGAATTAAAAGGAAGAAACATATTAATAGTGAACCTTGTTTTGCTGAAAAGCTTACTCCAAAATATTTTAATAGAGAAATGTTACTACTCCATTGAAGAACTCATGAAAGACAGTCTGACCCTTTGAACGATAAACATCTATAGCTAATATTGCAGTGTTGTCTGTGTACAACAAAGGAAATTGGTTAACTGTTAATTTATATTAAATATTGTAGTGTTGTATTTATTAGCATTTTTCTTAAAATAGTGTAAAAAGTATGTCTGTAAATCAGTACACATTATATTTTTGCTAAACCTGACATGTCTCCTGTACAGTAGATCATATGATCTGTACAATGTATGTAATGAGACTAATAAATCACATTTTACATTTTACAGCCACACACACATACATACACACACACACACACACACACATCCAATTGTTGTTGATCAAAAGATGGGGGTGTTAGCTGTTATTTTTCCACTACCTGTTGTCTTCTGGAATTGTAGATAGTGCATCTAAAGTGAATAAATACTTTATTCATCTGGAACTATTAGTAAGAACAAATGTAAAGCAGATAATTTCACAACTTGCAGAGCACTTTTCAAGAATCTTAATTTATTGTATTGACTTTCCAATACATTTACTCCTGAACTACAGCAATAATGAAATTAGTTATACAGAAAAGATAGCCCAGATCTCCAATTAACATTTCCTACATGTCACTGTGCATGAGCTGTAGAGCCGGTCTGCATGAGGAGATGGATATTCTCAAACAGGAAGCTCCAAACACTTTTGGTGAACTAATATTATCTCCTATAACTAACTGAGAACTTATGAATATTGTTGTGTCATTAAAAAATTGCCCTTGGGCAAGCTACTGAAACATTGGTCTAGTGAAATATGTAGGGTACTGACCCATATACTTAGCTCAGCAATACACCAAGATGTATTCCCTTACAGAGGACGAAATACCTTCCATTGGATGGGTCACCAACTATTATTGGAGAAAGCCCGGCAGTGTGGCATCAGGAACCTATTAAGTAATCTGATAAAATTCTGTCTCACAAATATAAAGAAAATGTAATTTTGGAAATTGTGGATTATAAATCAGGAGTAACTGTCACATCAGATAGGGGTATTATTTATCACAGACTCCCACAAGATTCTATCCTGGTCCTTTATTGGTTCTGATGTATGTTAGTGTTCTTCCTGCACCTGTGAATAGTGGTGAATGCTAATTTAACATGTTAGCTGATGGTAGTAGTACAGTAACCGAAAATCTGTCAAATACAGAATTACCAACAACATTTTATCAAAAGTCTGTAACTAGTTTACTGTTAACTCCCTTTCTGCCAGCCTATCAAGACAAATTTTATGCACTTTAGATCATGTCACAAACACCACGAGCAGTACACAGTGACATTCAAACACCAGCAGTTACAAAGTATTAAAAACACCAAGTGCCTGGAAGTTCACTTACTGTTCGACTGTGAACTAAACTGGAAACATTACATTCAACATACTAGGAAGAGATTGAGCACAGCAGCTTTTGCACTGAGAATGCAGTTATACTGAAGACCAAACAGTCACAAAGGCAGCTTATTTTGTTTATGTACATTTTTATCATGTCATACAGAATTATTTTGTGCAGTAACTCTCTTCTCCTATAAAAAAAAAAAAAAAAAACTCTAAGTACAGAAAAGAGTGATTACAGTTATATGTAGAGTAAACACAAGTATCTTCTGTCACTACTGTTCAGCCAACTGTGAAACCTTAGTATTGCTACTCAGTACAGTTGTTCTCTACTATTTTTGATTATAAAGAACCGCAGTATCTTTGAAAACAACTCAGCATCTCATCTGCATAACACTAGTCATAGGAATGATCCTCTATAATTTAAAATCTATCCCTCCTTGTCTCTGGGGTTAATGACTTAGGGAATAGTGAATCCTTTTTTTCAGAACCAAACACTGCCAATTTCTGTTGGATAACTCATTCTACTCAATAATTGGATATTATTTCGTGTTCCATAGGTCCAAATGTGTTGGGATCACAAGCATGTAGAACTAGTCACTTTTTTAAAAATACAATATTATAATCTTATAGCATAAACAAACATTTGAGTACATAATTATATAAAAAATCATACAGTAAATACTTTGGACATCAATACAGAAAAAGTGGTACAAGTCCATTACCTCCACTTTTCTGCCTATAATGCTTCTGCAATTAATGACCCAAACAAACAGAAAGAAAGGTTCAGCTCTAGCAAGAAGCCATATGCTTGGATATTTCTGGTATCTGAACTGCAGATTTTTCAGTGTTCATTTAACTTTAGGACTCTGTACCTCACAATGAACAAAAATGGACTTGTACCACTATTGAAACAAGCCCTTCATATTTTCTTAGAATCATTAAAGCACTATGGAAAAACAGACACAGAGCACACACAGATACAGACATCAAGTCAAATAACATTTTTAGTGGCATTATGTCAACTCGTATTAGATAATATTAAAATTTTACAATTTATTTATTTATTTAAAATTTCATCTAGACTGTAAAAAGCTTTTTCTAACAGAAAAATTTTTAGCACTTTCTTAAACTTACTCTTGTTATGAATCACTGTCTTTATTTCAGGAGAAAGAGCACTGAAGAGTTCTGTTCCAGTGTAGGGACACCCTTTTGCACCAAGAACAAATTTCTGTGCTTGCTGTGTATGTCATTCTTCCTCCGTGTATTATGCTCATGATAATTACTGTTTGGTTGAAATATCTCTATATTTTTACAGACAAAACACATGAGAGAAAAATATATTGGCGTGTAGTTGTGTATATTTTTAAGTTTTTGAAAGCTATTTCTACAAGAGTCTCTTGGGCGCAATCCACACATAACTCTTAAAGCTCACTTCTGAACAATGAACACTTTCCTTGCTAATGGCTGGTTGCCCAAAAAAATAAATTTGTATTCAACGAGTGAGTGAAAATAGCTGTAGTGTGCCACTTTTGCAGTGTTAGGTTCAACACATGTAGTGACTACCCGTAAAGCATAAACTGTGGAGCTAAGCCTCTTACAGAGATCTATAATATGCTAAGACCAGTTCATTTTCTTATCAATCTGCACTCCAGGAAATTTTGTTGCTTCCATCCTTTCTATTGGCTGATTACCACGTCACACTTATCTCTCTCTCTTTTTCTGTTTTTGTACAGAACTGAATAAAGCTGGTTGTACTGGAACTTAATGAGAGACAATTCACCTTGAACCAATTAACCAAATCTGAGAGTATGTGATTAATGGATTCCTCAAGATTACTATCTGTTCTACTGCTCATATAAATTGTGGTATCATCAGCAAATAATGTAAATTTACGCGGCATGCTTGTACATGATGGTATATCATTTATAAAAATCAGGAATAATAATGGCCCGAGAATTGAGCCCTGAGGCACTCCAGATGTAACAGGACTCCATTCAGAATGTGAGGAAACATCACATACTCCACCTGAGCTATTCAAGATAATGTTTTGTTTTCCATCTTGGAGATACAACTGTAGCCAATTGCCTGCAGCACCACTTATTCCTAATAATTTTGCTTTTTGCAAGAGAATCTGGTGATCAACACAGTCAAATGCTTTAGAAAAATCACAGAAGACACCAAGTGGTAGCATATTTTCATTAAGGGTTTCTAGGAATTCATTTGCAAGTGCATAGATTGCATCTTCTGTTGAAAGCCAAATTGGCTCTTGCTGAGAACTCGACTCTTCATGAGATGATCAGTAATTCTTACATGTATTAGCTTTTCCAGAATTTTAGAGAAAGCTGTCAGCAAAGAGATAGGTCGATAGTTACTTCAGTTTTATGACCTTTTTGTACAGGGGCTTTACAATGGCATACTTAAGTGTACTGGGATCAACACCTTTCTGAAGGTAAGGATTGAAAATATGACAGAGAATGTCCCTTATTGACACACAAGAATATTTCAATAAATTACTAGAAATATTATCAACCCCTACAGAGCTCTTACTTTTTAGAGACATGGTGATTTTTTTAATTTCATCTACAGTGACAGGATTAAGGTGCATTTCTGAAATTGTGTTTGAATATACAGCTTGACAAAGAGTTACAGCTTCAACATTGGGCTTGCAACCAATCGGTTGAGTTACTGATAGGAAGTGTTTATTAAAAATCTCAGCCACACTTTTGGGGTTATCTACTAGGGTACCTTCATATCTGATTTTATTTACATCTTCTTTGCTTGTTGTATCTCTTCCCCCCCCCCCTCCCCCCCCCCTTTTTTTTTTTTTTTTACAATGCTCCAAATTGTTTTTATGTTATTACTAGAATTATCTATTTTCTTCTCATAATAAAGGGCTTCTGATTTCTGTATTAGTTAGTTTAAAATTTGACAGTATAATCTATAGTATTCCCATTTTTCTACATCTTCAGATAATCTTATTGCACCTTAAGTTTTCCTTTTGGTTTTACGTGACTGTTTTATATCTTTTGTAATCCAATGCTTACTTACAATATTAGAAGCACGGTTTCTGACCCATTTCTTTGGAAATATTTCTTCAAAAAGAGCATAGAATTCATTTATAAAACAGTTAAATTTAGTATCATCATTATCAAGGCTACATACTAAAGACCAATCCATTCTCTGCAACCTATGGTTGAAAGTTTCTTCTGACTCTTCGTTCATTACTCTTATGAATCCCATTGAGGAAATTATTTTTGAACAGATTAACATAATAAAGAGTGAGAATTTGTCCATCATGATCTGAAATCCCACTTATAAGCTGTCTGACAGTATAATTCTGATGTCTACTTACATCTAAAAAAATGTTATGTATCATAGTTTGCGACTCGAATGTAATTCTTGTGGGGAAGTTTATTACCGATATCAGATTATATAAGGTCATCACAATCTAAAAGTCAGTTTTATTCTTATTTTCTGTCATAAAGTTTATACTGAAATCACCTGAAACTACAATATCCTTTGCTTTTGCAAGTAACCCTGACATCAGGAGTTCCATTATATGTAGAAAAGTTTTTATGTCACCTAAAGGTGCCCTGTAGACAGCCAACACTATTATTGTGTAGAAATTAGTTATTATTTCAGCTGCACATGCATCAGATTGTTGTTCCACAATATTTCTTAATATCTATAGCTTTGTATGCTAGCCGGCCGGTGTGGCCGTGCGGTCTAGGTGCTTCAGTCTGGAACCGCGTGACCGCTCCGGTCGCAGGTTCGAATCCTGCCTCGGGCATGGATGTGTGTGATGTCCTTAGGTTAGTTAGGTTTAAGTAGTTCTAAGTTCTAGGGGACTGATGACCACAGCAGTTAAGTCCCATAGTGCTTAGAGCCATTTGTATGCTACACTATCCTTAACATAAATTGCTACTCCACCTTTGTCTTTACTTTCCCTATAGTAGTACGACACTAAACTATAACTTACTATGGATGGTGAGGCACATTTATCAGTAACATGGTGCTCAGTCAAGCACAAAATCTGCGCATTATTTATATAATCCGTTTTGTGAACAAATGCTTAACATCAACACAAAAAAGATACAGCTAAACCATCTCATGATTGTCATTGTTAATATGAGTATTTTATGTAGAGCAGGGTATTTTCATTCAGTCATTATGCAGTATGGTTATGTAGTTTTACTGTATAAGCATTGCATGAACATATTACCAGTAGTATGACAACAGCTATCCCTGCTAAAATGTTCCAAAAGTATCACCATGAAAGAATGAAGATGATAATCTGTCAAATGTTAATAGAAGTATTTTATGTAAATCATGTTATTTTCATTCAGATGCAGTTTAGTGTCTGTATATATGCAATTTTACTGTATATTTTCTGTGGAAATAGGAAGACCATTTTGAACCTTGTAACGTCCTACAATTTAAAGGCTGAAGTAAAAGCAGCTACCAGAGTAACAGAAAATTGCCAAACAGCTCTTGATCAATTTCTAGTCAAGAAGAGATTACACAACAACTCACTAAAAATTTTCAATGCAGGTTTTAGTGACCATCTTGCTCAAATATTAAATTTAAAAGTACGAGGCAGTATTATTAACAACATGTCTTTCAGAACAGCATATCGAAGTTATAATCAGCATAATGTAAACTACTTCAACAACATATTACAGAAAGAAAAATGGCCAGGAGTGTACAAAATGAACGATATAAATGAAAAATTCAACACTTTCATTGATACATTAACCCATTTCTTTGAACTTGCATTCCCACTGAAAACATTAACCATACGGGGGAACTCTAGAACAAACAGCTGGATCACAAAGGGAATAAGGGTTTCATGCCAGAAGGAAAGACTACTTCATGAAATATGTAACTCAAAAAATTCCTCACCTGAAGTACGCACGTACTATAAAAAATACTCCAAAATATTAAGAAAAGTAATAAAAGCAGCAAAAGTAATGCATAATGATGAAATCATTTATAATTATGCTAATAAATCAAAGGCTATGTGGAGTGTTATAAAAAAAGAATGTGGAGAATACAGACAATCTTGCAAAAATATTACACTATCACATAAAAATAAAAAAGTAAGAAACCCCTTAGAAGTAGCCAACACATTTAACAACTTTTTCACGTGTGTTGCTGATAATATGTTACAATTAAACTTTAAGAGCACCCAGGCAAATGAATATAAAATAAGTGCATATAGAGGATCAATGAACATAAGTTCTGTTTCACAAGATGAAGTAGCTAAAGCAATAAAAGACTAAAAAATTCCAAATCGGCAGGTATTGATGGTATACCTGCAACAATGTTAAAGAAGAGCGTGTCACACTTATGTGACTGCTCACTTCAGGTAGGCACTTTCCCCAATGTGTTGAAAACATCAAAAGTTATTCCTGTATATAAAAAAGGGGATAAAGACAATGTAAACAACTACAGATCCATCACAACTTCGTCCTGCATCTCTAAAGTACTGGAAAAAGTTACGTATGACAAACTTATGAAATTTATAAATAAAAACCGCATCCTATGTAATGAACAACATGGATTCAGAAATAAGAGGTCAACGACAACTGCTGTCTATGAGTGCATCAATTCCATCCTAAACCTGATGGACAAAAAACAGGAAACAATAGGTGTATTTATTGACTAGTCAAAAGCTTTTGACATGGTGGACTATAAAATTCTGCTATCAAAGCTTCAAAGATATGGTATTCGTAGTCCAACAAGTGGATCAGTTCCTTCCTGACTAATCGTAAGCAGGCAGTGAGCATCAAGCACACAAATATTGAACTAAAAACTGTATCTAATCACTTATCTGACTGTAAACAAATTACATGTGGTGTACCCCAAGGATCAGTAATGGGACCCCTTCTGTTTCTTCTGTACATAAATGATCTAAGCTTAAGTGTTGGTGCACACAAAACAATCATATTTGCAGATGACACCACGATTCTACTAAAAGGAGACGATGATGAACAGTTACAGCAGACAGTAAACGTGGTCACGAAACAACTTAGCAGCTGGGCACAGAGTAATCAGCTTGTAATAAACAGTAAGAAAACCATTGCTCTAAAATTCCACAATGTTCCTAACAAGGGCATGTTTATCCCATCAGTCTCTATCAATGATGAACCAGTTGGTAACAATACTGAAACCAAATTCTTAGGACTTTGGCTGCAGAGTAACTTCAGATGGAATAAGCATATTGAATATCTCAATGCAGAACTGAGCAAAACATGTTACCTTCTTTGTTGATTAAAATCATGCTCTAGTGAGAAAACAGTATTGAATGCATATCATGCATACTTTCATTCTCGTCTTAGATATGGGGTCACCTTCTGGGGAAACTATAAACAGCTAATAGCACTTTTAAACTACAAAAAAGGGCCATTAGAATCTTGTTTGGGTGCAAGCCTAGAGACTCTTGTAAACCCCTGTTTAAGAAATCTGGTATTACTCCATTACCATGTGTATAAATTATGGAAATCCTTTTGTTCTTTAAATTAAATGTAATAGGTAAGGACTGGAGACTGCAAAAAAACTGTGATATACATGATCACTTTACCAGACAAAACAGAAACTTACAAATGACTCAAATCAGCACAGCACTGTGCCAAAAAGGTACTTTTCACATGGGAGTTAAGCTTTATAACAAACTTCATGAAAACATAAAAGCTATCACAGAGGTCAATACATTTGGAAAATCTCTAAAGTCATATTTAGAGCATCAATGCTTTTACTCCATTGAAGAATATTTAAATTTATGAAATGTGTTATATAAATACTTAAGTATAAAGTGTATTATTGTAAAATTAAATATGTATGCCTTGAAATGACTTTCAGCCTGTAGATTTATAACTTGACTTGTCCAATGTCTTATGCAAAAACTGCTATGTAGACAACAGGACCAATAAAAAATACAATACAATACAATACAATCACTTAACTGATTTCCCAACTATGTCTGTTAAACTGTCCTGAACATGCCATCACCGAAGAGTGAAGATAAAAATCTGAATCAGAATCATTTATTGTTTTATATTTAACATTTTACTATTCATTGAGTAGTGAATTATAATTGAATAGACATGTAAATTTATGTAAGCATAATCTTGACATGTTTCACATCCATGGAAATGTCATTTCTGCATTTGTCCATGGAACATACAAAAAAGAGATAAATAACAGAAGTAGCCAGGTAAAGTTTTTGGTATGGAAGCCTGTGTATAATTCTGCAAAAGAAAAATTATGACTCCAAGAGCTTCCTTGGAGTCTATTCACCAACCACCAATCAGCTGCAGGTGAGTGATTGCCTTCCTCACCTTCTGTTTCTTATATTATACTTCTGCATTAAAATAAAGGAGCAATCCACAAAAATAAATTGTGATAATATAATTGAATTTTCACTTAAATAAGGAGGTTTTTAGCGTCCTCATAAACATGCTGGTCAGTTTATATTGAAATTTTATCTGATTACAGAAATCACATGCAAAATGTTCAAATATGAATGGACTCTGTTCTATTCTGTGAATTCAAAAGTGTTTACACTTCTACAAAATTTCTGTAAAATTATTTTGTAATGTTGTAGAAATTATTACAAATCAAACAGAAATTGTGAAATAGGTGATTTAATTGATCTAAGTTGCATTTAAAAAATCTAAGTATTATTCATTTCATGTAATTATAAAGAAGCTTATCAATACAGTCTCTTGAAAGAGTTATTGCTTCTGACCAATAATCAGGTTATTATTTGATAATGAATGACATTGTGATAAATAAATAAATTCAGTCATGCAACATTGAGACTGACCTGAAGAAAGGAGAAATGTGATCAATTCCTGTTTACATACATGTACTCTACTGAAGAGACACCACACCCACATTGTGAATAAGCTATTAGTATTATTCACACTATCTTAGGTACATATTTTCTTGAAAAGTTGTTTCAGATGCTAAAGAAGTACAAGTGGAAGATTTGGAAGGATAACAGTCAATACTCTGACATTTATATGAAGTCATTAAAGGCATATAAAGGATAAAATCAATTGCATTATCAAGAGTGTAGCAGTTAAAGGAAGAAAAATATAAGGAAAAATTTTATCTCACTGTCATATTGTAATATGAGTACTGACTGAAAGAAATAAGTTTGTAATGCCTTCAAAAGGGTTCAATGTAATCTAATGTCGAAATAACACTATGTGTAATTGTGTCATGTAATTAACTGAAAACATTAGCAGGGAATTACAAAAGAACATGAAGTCACATTTCTTAACAGTTTAATTATAAGAGCATAAACTAAAGCAAGAATTATAGGTACCTATGTATGGGTAGCTGCAAAATTTTAAAGAATAGTGAATATGTTATTTTCAATTGTTCTGTTGAAAATTCAGTTCTTGAGTATTTTTATTTAACTTTGATGAAACAGACACAAATTAAGAAACAAGCTAAGCTGGTATTTATTTCAGTACCATACTTACTGTAATTTTTTCATGCAATCTCTAGTTGCTGAAACTTCTTTTTTCACTTTATTTTGACCATGTGGTTGCAGTGCATAGTGTATGAAAAGACTTATTTAACCCTTTCCAAAGAGTACAATACACTAATAAGTTGTTACACTAAGCATTATAATTTGATTTAGCATAAGAAACACAAAGGTCAAAAGTATTATTGTTATGCAGTCTACAGTATTCAGTTTGTAGTCACTGAGTCTTCCCACACGTGTGACAAAAAATATCTATAAATAACATTTCCTCCCTCCCACTCTTAAGACCAGTTTGTGACAGAAATAGAGCAGTAAAACAGTTTGCTTCAGTAAAGTTGTTGATGTAAGTAATCAATGTACACAGAAACTTTTTAATGTAAAAATACAGTTATTTGACCCATATTAGGCTATGCCATGTAGAACACAGGAATTTTGTTCTGATTTATGCTGTTGATGTGAAACTACACACTCAGGCCATGATGGGGTATTGGATAAGGCAATGAAGATGTATGAATAAAATATGCCTTACTTGATAACTAAGGGAACTTGCTTTAACATGAAGAAGCTTAAAACAGGTATACAACAAAAGAACAAATTGCAAGAGCTCTCATATCTATCTCTGTATTTTACAACTGTTAGGTAAAATTACTTATATTATTTGTTTTCCAAAAATTATACATGATACTCCCAAGAGACATATTGTTCTTGTATACTCAGTAGGCTTAAAATTTTAATGTGTGCAGAAACTAATAATTTTACAGAAGCTGTTACTGTTGTTTTGGAATGTTTTTGGATTTCCACTAAGACATACATTTGCTAACATCCCCTTTCTATATCTGACAGTGTTTATGTTATAACTGGGCTTGTTCTATGAGCAGTCTTCATCTAATTTTGCATTCTAAGACCAACTTACATTTTTTGTTATTAAATATAACTTTATTTTCCAAGATATTTTGAATTTAGCTTCTTACTGTGGCAAATGACTGAAGACTTCCTTGCTGATGTAACATCACAATAGGCTAACAGTTACTGTTTATTGTACAAGTGCAAGCTTACTTACACTATAAATGGTTGTTTGTACTGATAATTGTGATTTACAAACCTAGAGGCCAGATACACAAATTACTTACAGAAGATATGGCTATTAAGAAAAACCTTTAATTGTTTTTAATCTCTCAAAAATTCCCTATTTACTGCTTTATATAATCTTTATTCTGAAGGGCATATCTCAGTTTATTGTTATTTTGAAGCCTCAATATGGTGTCATTTAAGTGAATATGTGAATGAGAAACTTCTTGTGGCTTACTTACCACTGTGGCAGCAATAATGAAGTATTACCTTTTATGTACAATGAAAACACGCATAGCAAGTGTAATTAAACTTCCATTATAGAAATATCTTCAGATGTAAAATATATTTTGTATTTTCATACCACATGGTTTAATTTCATATTCAGTAAATGAAGATAAGCTTGATGACTGCAGTTTAATTTGTTGCCTATTTGAACATATATATATATATATATATATATATATATATATATATATATATATATATATATCGACCTGCCAGCGCTTTTGTTTGGTAAGTCTCATCATCTTTCTTTTTGGATATATTTTTTCCACGTGGAGTGTTTCCCTCTGTTATATATATATATATATATATATATATATATATATATATATATATATATATATGAAATTTCACTTAGTGAAATCCAGTAAATTTTAAGTATAGCATCCATACATCATTGTATTACTTTTTAAATGTAAAAGATGGCATCTTTTGTAAGATTAAGATTTATGTTATTATCTGTGAACTGATAAGAAACTGATTTAGGCATTGGCTGTCCCTGTTGTGGTTGAATTTAGTCCTTGCATTACTATACTTGTTCAGTTATTATTTCATTCATTCATTTGTTCTGTAGATACTATCATGAAGGAGAACCTTCATGCACATGAAATAAGACAAGCTATACATTCACAAAGGTTGGCAACAGTGAGAAACTCAATCAGCACAGTGTATGAATGATAAACTATCACTACAAGTGTACTGCTAATCCCCACCTCCTGTGAACCATGACCTTTCTGTGGTGGGAGTGGCTAGTGTGCCTAAACAATACAGGTAGCCATACCACAGTTGCATCCAAAACGAAGGGGTATCAGCAGAACGGTCAGAAAAACTTGTGGTTCCTGAATAGGAACAACAGTCTCGATTATTAACTGATTTGACCTTGTAACATTAGCCAACATGGCCTTGCTATGTTGGTACTGCAAACAGCTGTATGTAAAGAAAAACTACAGCTGTTATTTCCCCCAAGGGCATGCAGCTTTCCTATAGCATGGAGAGATGCATCAAACTATTCTTCAGAAGTGAATATCACAACACAATGTGCTATACACTACTTGAGATTAAACAGACTAACTTTAACATAAAATAATCAGTAAAAGAGACCAATTTGCCAAAAGGTACTGCTTCCTCAGTTACAGTAATTAGCTGCTGTTTGTCTACTGTCATTAGATCAGTAACTGTGTGATCATATTGACATAAATAAAGAAAACAGTTAGTTGCATGCTTTAAGAATAGAGGCTTATTTGACATAATTATTCTTGCTTATCATAGACTTAACGGGAATCTTAAACTATAAATCTAGATAATTAGATAATTTGTTAACCGAGTCAACATCAAAATTTTTAGACAGCTTCATCAAGACTTCATTTATTTGCTCCTTTGTTTATATTACTTAGCTGTTTCTATATCACTATATAATTAACAGTTACTTGAATACTGTACTACTGTTATCATCATCATTTGGTGATTACAGGCTTGAACAATGTGTGTTACCTTATCAGTGTACTGGTTTCTTCCAATTGCTTTAAACAGTCTACATGGTTAAGTTGTTTTGCAGCTCACCCACCCAACACAGTCTTGGACTGCCAAGCAGATGTTCGATAACAGCCACTGAAACTCCTCTGATACTATTTAGTTGTTTATATCTACTATATCATATTAAGCATTTGTGAGCTTTACTGATATCTGAGAACACTATTGGCTGGATGTATAATGGACAGGTTAGAAAAAAAATCTATTTAATATCAAATCAAACAATGGAAAATCCAGGATGGAATGTAACAATGTGTCTGAGTTGTGTGTGTGTGTGTGTGTGTGTGTGTGTGTGTGTGTTTACTGGCCAAAAGCTTTATTTGTGACAGTTTTTTTGTGTCTATTTGTGGTTCAGCATCTCTGTTATTTAATATCACAATTAGTGTTAAAGAGAAATTACATTCCTGAGTCCAGATATTCTTGTTTGTAGAAGGAATGTCTCATTTGACACCCCATTAATTTATTTTGGATTATCTCTGGACTTCCTGTTTCCTGCCGGCACGTTGTTTATAGATTTTTGCTCCAAAATATAAAACTCATTTGTGAACTCTAGATATGGGCATATTGTCTGCTTTTAGTACTGCAGTTTTGACTTTCACAGTTCTTCCTGAAGCCACACTTATTATGAACCAAAAATATCATTAGAAAGTATATATACGGCAAGAAAGTGTAAGAATCTATAGACCTTGATGCTTCTGTAGTTGTTAGATTATCAATTTTACAAGATATTCTTAGAATCTCCTATATTATAATTACTTTTTCTCCTTAACCACCTTACCCCAGATGATTTATGTCATAGAACAGTATTGACTGAAAGTATGTGAGAAATGTTGGCAGTCACACCTGTCAATCAACACAGTGAGAGAGATTGCTAAGTGCAAAGCAGGCAAGACTCAATTTTTTATTAACTTTGTCACGTGCTGATGCCTTCCACAGTTTGTTATCCGCTGGATGCCTTAGGACCTCACACATCTACACTCTGCAAACCACCATGAGGTGCATGGCAGAGTGTACATCCCATTATATCAGTTATCAGGTTTTCTTTCCATTCCATTCACAGATGGAGTGTGTGAAGAATGATTGTTTGAATGCCTCTGTGTGTGCAGTGATTATTCTAGTCTTATCCTCATGATCCCTATGTCAGCGATGCATAGTGGGTTGTGATATATTCCAAAAGTCATCATTTAAAGCCAGTTCTTGCAACTTTGTTGACAAAATTTCTCGGAATAGTTTATGTCTATCTTCAAGAGTCTTCTATTTCGGTTACTACCATATCTCTGTGCCACTCTGTCATGGATCTACCAAACCTGTGACCATTCATGCTGCCCTTCTTTGTATATGTTCAGTATCCCCCGTTAGTCCTATCTGGTATGGGTCCCACACACTTGATGAATATTCTAGAACTGGTCACATGACTGATTTGTGAGCAGTCTTCTTTGTAGACTGATAGCATTTTCCCAGTATTCTACCAATAAACTGAAGTCTACCTCCTGCTTTACCCGCAAATGAGCTTATGTGATCATTCCATTTCATAATCCTACACAGTGTTACACCCAGGTATTTGGACAAGTTGCTAAATTCCAATTGTGACACATTGATATTGTAATCATAGGGTACTATGTTGTTTGTTTTTGTTTTTTTTTTGTGACACATTGATATTGTAATCATAGGGTACAATGTTGGTTGGTTGGTTGGTTGGTTGGTTGGTTGGGTTTTTTTTTTTTTTTTTTTTTTTTTTTTTTTTTTTTTTTTTAGGTGCACAATTTTACATTTGTGAACATTTAAAACTAGTTGCCAGTTTTTGTACCACTTTGAAATCTTATCAGATTCTGACTGAATATTTATGCAGCTACTTCCAGATATACTTCATCAAGGATAAATACATCATCTGCAAGAAGCGTGAGGTTACTATTAATATTGTTTGCAAGGTCATTAATACACAACAGGAACAGCAAGGGTTCCGGCACACTTCCTTGGGGCACACCTGAAGTTACTTCTACATCTAACGATGACTCTCCATCCAAGCTATCATACTGCATTTTCCCTACCAAATAGTCCCCAATCCACTCACAAATTTCACTTGATACCCCATATGATGATACTTTTGACAATAAGCATAGGTGTGATATTAAGTCAAATGCTTTTCTGAAATCAATAAATATTGCATCTACCTGACTGCCTTTCATTATATCTTGTGAGACTTTTCAGTATATCTCGTGAGAGAAGTGTGAGTTGGGTTTCACATGATCGATGTTTCTGGAGTCGATGATGGCTGGCATTGAGAAGGTCATACTGTTCAAGATGCGGTGGGTGTGACCTGTATTTTTTTCTAAGAACTAGGCATGGTTTTTTGTTCAAGGAATCTATGATAGATTATAGTTAGAATATGAGCTAACTGAGCTGCAAATTCAATATAGAATCTGTTAGGGATTCCATTGGGCCCTGGAGCTTAGTTTAATTTTAATAGTTTCAGCTGTTTCTCAACACTATTGACACTAATACTTACTTCATTCTCTTTTCAGTGGTATGAGGACAAAATTGGAGCAATTCTCCTCATTTATCTTTTGTAATGGAACATTTGAAAATGAAGTTAAGTATTTCAGCTTTTGCTTTGGTACCCTCAGTTTCAGTTCCTGTCTCATTCGCTACGGACTGCACTCTATCTTTGGTGCCACTAACAACCTTTACATATGACCAGAATTTCTTTGGGTTTTGTGAAATATCATTTGACACTATTCTGTTATGGTAGTCATTGAAGGCATCAGGCATCTCTCTTGACAGCCAAATTCGTTTCATTCAGCATCCCTCTTTATATCGCCTATGCAGTAATCTCTCTTTCTTTAGAAGTTTCTTTACAGTGACTGTATACCATGGAGGGTCCCTCCCATTATGAACTGTTCTACTGGGTAAATATCTATCCAGTGCATGGCTAACTATTCTTTTAAACTTGAGCCATAGTTCATCTGCATGCTCCTGCCCTGTGCTGAAAGTTTCAAGTACCTCATTGAGGTATGATATTACTGATTTTTTTCTATGTTACCAAAAATATATATCTTTCTGCTTTTTTTAGTTGTCCTTTGTATTTTGGTAACGATTGTTGCCACAACTGCATCATGGTCACTGATACCAGTTTTGATGTGGACATCCTCAAAGAGGTCAGGTCTGTAATGTTTCACAGGATGTCTTATCACACCCACCATTAACAAAACTGTAATTTTCCCCATTAATTGTTGGATGATTAAAGTCTCCACCAATGATAAAGTGTGATTGCAGAACGTATGTACAAGTAAACCAATGTTTTGTCTAAAGTTTTTGGCTACATCAGGAGATGAGCCTGGTGGGTGATAAAAGGATCCAGTAACCATTTTATGTCCACCCCTGATACTGAGTCTTGCCAAAACCATCTAACATGCAGCTTCACTTTCTGTCTTGGTGGATTTGAGTTTCTCATCTACTGCGACAAATACACAACCTCTTTTTCCCATTTCTCTATTCTTTTGATATATCTTCAGATTGTCCCCCAACATCTCACACAAGCAAGCACACCTAACCCAAACATATGTTTCATATGTTCATAAATTTATTTATTAGGAGTTCAGCATGTTTACCACGCAATTGGCTTTATCAAAATACGTTTTACATATTCATAAAAGTATAGTTGTTACTGATTTTTACATTATACATTATGCATATATATATACATACATCTTTTTAGTAGTTAGTAATTTTTACATTTTACACACATCATCATTTTACATATACATTAGCTTCTTATTAATCAGAAAATTTCAGCAATAATCATTATACAGTTTTACACATTTAGTCAATGTAGTTACATTATGTCATTGTTTATCCATTCCTTCCAAATTACTTCCAAACTGCTCCAAAGATATTCTTCAATTGAGTAGTATGCTTTATTTTTCAGCCCTGTGTCTAATACCTCCTTAAATTTAGACTTAGGTGTTTGTGACTGATGTGTGTCAGTGACAGCCTGGAATATGGTGTATTAAGCATGCAGTTGTTTCTAGTGCTGTGAAAATGTAAATTCATTCTATGTGTAAATTGTTGTATATTTTCTTTTACATATATCAAGCAGTTAAACATACAGAGACTTGGAAGGGTCATTATGTTTAATAGGTTGAAGGGCTCCTTACAGGTTTCTGACCACCATCTCCTATATGTGTGAGGTGTGCACACTTGCATGAATGAATGGGTGTGTGTTTTCTTTTCTGAAGAAGGCTTTGGCCAAAAGGTAAATGTGCAACAGTCTCTTCATTGTGCCTGTCTGTGACTCAAGGTGTCACTTTCACGGTGAATAGCAATCTGGTGTTCCCATCATTCTCTTCTTGTCCGAACAGGTTATCATCCACATTTCGCTTCTGTATAAGACTATGTATGTTCCAGATATAAGAGTACAGAATTATTATGCAGTTAAATTTGCTAACTTTCCATTTAAAATCAACTGCAAAATTTTCTGTACCCTGTCATTATATGTAAATGAGAAATCGTGTAGTTTATCACTGGTAGGTTAAAGGGAAGTATTTCAAATAGCACACAGGTCTGTATTTTTATATGTTAATACAGATTTTTTTGTTGTATTATCATCTATTTGGTATTTGCCTGGGCAGCATCCAGTACTTTGAGTTCACTGGCAGATGCCTTTACAGCACAGCAAAATCTCACAGAGCTTCCAGCATTGTACAGACACTATAGGGCCCCCTCAGAATAGGTGGTGATAAGATTTACCAATTCAGTATTCAGATTTATTAAGTATTCAGTTTATTCACCATTGACCACTTACAGCAGAATAGGTCTGAACATTAAATATACAATTAACAATAACTTTACAGTAAAGATTTTACAATTTAATTCCTTTTCTTTTAGGAATATTCTTATATACTAATGTCAATGATTATTTCAAAATATTCTGTTATCTTATAAAATGGGTATTTGAGTAACCAGTCATAAATCTTACGTTTGAAAATATTACTGGTCAGTGACCGAGCAGATGCTGGAAGTTTATTGAAGAGTTTTAAACTCATTATTTTGTGTGAGTTTGCAGTCTTTGTGAGTTCGTGTCTTGGTATGTCGAAGTCCAGTTTGCCTCTGGTGTTGTGGGGATGTATGTTCTCTCTGGTCTCAATCTCATTTAAGTTGCTTTTGACATAAAGCAGTGCTGTGTAGATGTATAGATTCACAACAGTTAATATCATGTGCTTGATAAAGAGGGGGCAGCAGTGTTCCTTGGGCTTACCTTTGCTCATTATTCTGATTACTTTTTTATAATTTTCAGAATTTCACTGACAAAGTAAGAATGTCCCCATAACAATATGCCATAGGAAATGTGTGATTGAAACAGGCCAAAATATACCACCTTTAGACACTCAACAGTGACTACATCTGTCAGTCTTCAGATGAGATAACACACGCTTGCTATTCTCTTGCAGATATGACTAATGTGTTCCTCCCAGTTTAATTTTGAATCAATGTGGAATCCTAACAATTAACTGATTTGCTTTCAACAACTGTAGTTAAACCCAGAATTAGTTCTTGTGTTTTATCAGGGTTACACAGGAGTTCATTAGAAGAAAACCAATTCATTACTAGTTCTAGTTTTTCCTGTGTTGCCTGATGCAGTTCTATTGTGTCATGGTGTGTATTGGGCAATGTTGTGTCATCTGCATAACACACAACTGAATTTGCTCCTACATGGTAAGGTAAGTCATTAATTGCAATGATGAACAGAAAAGGACCTAGGACCGAGCCCTGAGGCACTCCAATCTGAACTTCCTACAGCAAGGAGCATCTACTTTTAATTGATACAAACTGTCTCCTGTTACTTAAGTATGATTCGATTACATCTAAAGTTGGTTTGTGTATGTCATACAATTCCAGTTTTGCAAGTAGGATGTTATATGGCATGCAGTCGAAGGCTTTGTTAAGATCACAAAGTACAACTGATACTACATCCTTATTTTCGAATGCAGTTAACACCTGGTTAACAACTTCAGTGACAGCAGTAGTGGTATTTTTACCATGTTGATATGCAAACTGTCTGTTGGAGAGGAGATCATGCTTTTCAAAATAGTTATTTAGTTGACTGTACATTAGATATTCAAAAACTTTAGAGAAAATTGGGACAATAGAAACTGGTCAATAGTTTTGGGGCAGATGCTTATCTCCCTTTTTAAAGAATGGTATCACTTTAGCAGTTTTGAGTGCATCTGGGAAAACTCCAGATTCTCAACACATAAGGTATTAGAAATGAAAGAAAGAGGTTGACAGATAAGGTGTATATTTTTTTCATTACATAGTTAGAAAAACAATAACAGACCATACTTTTGAGTTGGTGAACCTTGCCACAGCTTTTACAATATCCTCTGGGGTGACAACATTCCAGTGGAAAGTATACCTCCTATGGGTACCAAGATGATCTAGTGCACATGTGCCATTTTGCTTGATATTATTTTTCAGCTCACTCACTGAGGTTAGGAAGCAATTATTTACTTCTTCCGGGACTAACATTGCACCTTGTGTATGGGTTTGTGAAATATATTGGTTGATGATATCCCATGCTGCATTACATTTGTTGGGAGCACTTTCAATGTAATGTTCACATGCCTGTTTTTTGGGGAAGGGCAGTTTGTCTTTGTAGATTTTTTTACATTTTAGATAAGCTCTCTAAGAAGTATTATCTAGCTCAGGTCCTTGTCTACAAGAACTTTTATATATTCTGTACAGTCTGAGCGTCTCCTCCCTAATGAGAGCTAGCTCATCTGTATACCATTTTAGCTGTTTGTTTTTCTGTTTATGCTTAGGGTTACTTTTGATTAATGGTGAGCAGGAGTACCATAACTCTGTGAGTATTTTCAGGAAGTTGTTAAACACCATTTCACCAGCACCCTTCTCAGGTTGTGTGTTGTATACAAAGTCCCAGTTAACATCAGATAATCTGGCAATAAATAAATTAATATATTCATCTTTCTGCCCTCTTACCCATGTGGCATTAGACTTAATTCTGACTGATTTGTCTGATTTAGGCAACTGATCACAACAGAATGTTAAAATCAATGGTTCATGATCAGCTAGGGCTCCACTGCCAAGTCTGACGTCATACATATCTCTAGAAAAATTTACTATAATATTATCTAAGCATTCATTATCCCGTGTTGGTGTGTAATTTGTACATTGTAAATTTAGTGATCTTAAGACATTAAAAAATGTTCTAGTAACATGTTCATCACTGTTGGCCATTTCAATGTTAAAATCGCAACAGATAATTAGTTTTATTTTAGATTTTAGCATTTTCCTCATAAGCAGCTCAAATCTTTCGAAAAATGTATTTACATCTCCTCCTGGTGATCTATATAAGCTAACAATTATAGTATTTTCTGCATTTGGTCTTATACAGCTAAATTCGCCATCTAGTTCTGCACAGTAAGAGCTAACATCTATTTTGGTAAACATTATACTATCTTTAACTAATATTATGACACCTTCATTCTGTCTTTCACTTCTACACACAATGTCTCCAACATCATACCCTTGAGAAATACAATATTGTACTTGATCTTCTGTCAGCCATGTTCTGAGATACGAACATCATCAACGTTTTCAACACTGCAAAAATGTTCTGATTGTGATACTTTGTTCCTAATGCAGCGAATGTTCGTTTGCATCACAGTAACAGGTTTATGTTTATTGTTTATTGTCTGTGACCACTCTCTCATTCGAATGTCGCTTTTAGCACCTAGTTCAAGTACAAGAGGTTTAATACCCGCTGATTCACTGACTTTTATACTAAAAAATGACGTACATTCCAGGTATTACTCAAACCGCTACTTCCGTAGATTGTTTTATTCCGTGTGAGTCTTTCTTTAATTATTTCATTGACAAGTTCATACAGAAACTTTTTCCCTTCATAGTTTAGGTGGTGCCCATGTTTGGTGTGAAGGGTACACTGGAGTTTATTTATATAGACCACAGCACAATTTGTGTATTCAGAGCACAGTTTCTTTATTTTAATATTTGTTCTTCGAATTTCTTTATTAACGCACGAACTATAGTTTGGATCATGCCTATGAGGCACTGTAGCAACAACTGTATTCCTTGATTTATTTTTTCTAGAAAGTTCTGAAGCACTTTCACGTAGACACCTGCTTCATTTTTCACAACATCATTTGATCCCGTTATGCATACGACAAAGTCATTTTCTTGCGTGGATTTTGTTTGAATGCAAGGGTCTAAAACGTGTTAAGTTCCCGCTCCAGGTTTAACAACACTGGTCACTGCGATGTCTCGATTTATTTCTCGAAACATACTAGATATATTCCTGCCATGGCTATCTGTTAGACAAAGCACACTGTTCTTTCTACCTGATGTTCCCCGTTTATCATCATTTTTCCCAGAGTGATTATTCGTTTTTAGCGCATTGTCTTTTGAATGGTCTGGATCATTTACACTGTCTTTAACACCGTCACTCTACTGCAGAACACTGTATTTGTTTTTATCCGTAAATGTAACTGCTGTTGCAAAGTTCGTTGTTATATTTCCAGCTAAAGCCCTACCTTTGTGTCTCACTTCTTTCCACATGGACGATTTGTACCTTAAGTCAGGTGCCACTTCTCTTGATTTGTTCTTCGACCGTAGTTCCCGATTTTCATTCTTGAGTGTGGTGATTTCGCTTCTTAAAGTGCTGACTAAGAATTGTAGACCTGAAACTCGTTCTCTTAAATTTGTTATTTCGACTTTACAGTTCTCGCAAACTCCCTTTTTTAGCACATAACTGTAACTTTTTCTCGTATTAAAGTTACACACTTCCACACTCTGGCCATCTTGGCGACAGAATGAAGAACATCAAACAATAAAATTATAAATAAAATGTTCTGTAAAATATCTACAAGCCAATCAGTCTAACTGAGATATCCACACTGAAAGCACATTTGTATGAACTCATATAATAAGTGTTACAAACTGTGTAAATCAGTTGAGGGTTATTCCAAATATAAGAAAGTATAATTAATGATTGGTATATGAAAACCAAAGGTAATTCAAGAATATTATACGATTTTGCCATCAAGAATATTTTCACAGAAATAACTAAAATTTATGTCAGATATTAAGAAACTCATCTTTTTCAGAAATGTTTTTCTTGCTAAAGCCAATCTGCATTTTAGGCCATCATCAATTATTTGATTGCACAGACATCAAAACTCATCTACTACTTTTAGTGTCTCATTTCCTAGTCTAATTCTCTCAGAATTGCCTCCTTTTACCCTTGTTTCACTTGTGTTGAGATTCATTTTATAACTTTTTAAGATGCTATCCATTCTGATCAACCGCTCTTGCATCTCTGACAGAATCACAGTATCTCTGGTAAAACTCAATAGCATTGAGAACAACCACTGCTTCTGTTTCATGTCCAACCCTTGTAACTGTGGACTGTTCTCTTTACAAGGTGTAAATAACCATTCATTCCCAGTATTTTATCATTGCTACCATCGTAATTTTAAGGAGTTTATTCTAGTCAATATTGTCAAAAGCTTTCTCCGAGTCTAAAAATGCTATAAACATGTGTTTGGGCTTCTTTAACCTGTCTTGTAAAATTGTTATTACTATTAATTGTATGGCAATTACATACCACTTTAGAAATACAGTTAAACACATAATTTACAAATTTATAGATATAATATTTTTATGTTTAATCACACCTGCTGTAGTGTCCAAGAGGTCGGAGGGATTTCCAGGCTACAAACTTTGAGGGCACTCTTCAATAATGATTCTGACACTCTTTCTTGCACTCCACAAGGGTAGTCTTTCCTTGTCTGTATAGTAGGTGGCAGCTCCTCCCATCATTAGTCTGGATTCTGTTGAGCGTATTGTGTGTGTTCAAGGGCAGGTTGTGTGCCCATGGTTTTTTGTTGATTCGTAGAAAGCTATGGAGCTCTGGCGGAGTGTTGTTATGTTCGTTTGTTTATTTATTTTCATCCATTTATCTGTTGTTAGCCTACATACTTTACAATCCAAGTTCATCATGTCACATTTAATAGTTTGTCATTATTGTTAAGAAATTTGCTTCACAAAAGTCAAACTGATGTGATGCATTTGGAACTGGTAAGTATGACTGTACACACTCTATGTTAAATGTGTCTGACATTTGTAGACATTTTAACTGTTTGAGGAATATACAATACTGAATTTTTGTTTCCTTCTTAGATTACATTTTACAGTAGGCGACGAGTCTGAAACGTACTTGGGGATGAGGAAACTTACTATGTACGTTCACATTCTGTAACACTATAAACACACTTATCAACTGACAATTTATGAGGTGCTCCTTGAAAACAGCATCACCTCTCACTGACGGTGGCAGCTTTTGATATAGCTTCTTTCCTGTGTGCTTAAAACTACTGTGGATAATGCACTGTCTTGTAAGTTCTACTTGTAGGTAATTTTTATGGGAATGGATAGCAGTTCTGCAAGGTACAGTTTTTTTCCTTCTTTTTTTTAGTGGGGGGGGGGGGGGGGTAAGTACATATTTTTATACAAATGGAAGGTACAGTCAATATGTTTAGATCTTTACAGTGCTTTCATCACGATTCTCGGATTGTAATTTCTGTAATTACTGATAGCTTTCTTCTAGCTCATGAACTCTGTATGAGCACCAGGAGAGTTGCCCCATAGCTTTATTGCATACTGCAGATGAGACGGAAGGAATTCATAGCTGTTTGTAAGAAGACAGAAGTAGTTGTTTTACTAACTAATGTTTTTAATTTGCTTAACGAAGAGACTACTTTAGATAGTTTGGTACATAACTGTTCAAGTGCAGCTGTTCCAAGTCAGTTTGGAATGGAGGTGGATTCCAAGAAGTCTAACATAATCATACTCGTTTACTTTTTCTTTTAGCTTGCGCAGTCTTGCTATTTTCTAGGGTAAGCTTGTTATTGTGGAGTCCTATGGCACACTTTTCAGATGTTGTTTTTGCTTTTTTTATTCACAGTCTCCAGGTTGTTATCCACAGTTATCCACAGTAATCATAGTAGTTCAGCATCATATATTATGGACTTGGGAGGCAAGAAAGTAGGCAAGTCATTCATATACACCAGGAAAAGTTAGGGTCCAAGCACCAAGCCTTGTGGCACACTTTCATCAGGTATGAACTACTTAGTGCGCTCTAGTGCCATGTTAAATGCTTTGCTCAGGTCTAGTAGTAAGGCACAAGTGAAGGAATTTTTCTCAAAACCATAAATAATATCTGTAAGAAGAGTTTCTACCACACTTACTGTAAATAAACCTGGCCTGAAACCAAAGACCACGAAGGAAATCGGATTGTGACCCTCAAAATAGCTGCAAAATTGTGATTTAATACAACATTCTATTAACTTGGGTTTGTCTGGTGCACAGTCTGTTGATTTAGATAGCAGTTATGTCTTCATGAGTTGTCAGCTGTTGGTTGTTGCAGAATTTTCTTATATTCCCTCACAAGAATATTTTTTCTTCTCAGATTAGGTAGTAGAATATGGCTTGGGGCAGTTGAATACTGGAGTGGACTCAACTGTACCACAAATGATCCACATTTTTTTGTAGTGGTGTATCTATCAGCTTCATGTGGTTGCTGTTTATCCACACAGCAGTGCAGTATTCTGCCACTGAGTATACAAGACAAAGGACAGATGATTGTAAGGTTGAAGCTGCAGAACGACATCATGTAGCATATAAATTTTGCAGAATAGTATTTCTTGACCTCAAGTTAGCTACAGTGACCTCAGTTAGTTTGTGTGCTGTGTTAATATCACTCAAACTTCCTGGACTGAATGGTGGGCATATCTGCAGCAGACAAGCTGCATAGCAGTTGATCTAGGACTGAGCTTACAGCTGATAAACAATCCCTTTCTTCCACATGGTGGCATAAGCTGCAGACAGATCAATAACTATAGCAGAGGTCTTCAGTTGTTTCTAGAATCCAGCTTCTATGTAAATTGTCAATGAAAGTACTTGATCCACTCAACTACAGTTTGGTTAAACTCCACCCTGTTCAACAAAAGTCTTTCCCAGTATCTCATTATGTTTTCTGTTATACAGCAGCCTTCCTCGTAATTTGTAAATCTTACTCAAAATGGCAGTAGGATGATAACTGAGATTTTTTATTGGATTTACCTCATTTTAAGATACAAAAATCTTCACCTATTATGTAAGTCATGGAAAAAACTGGAGCTTCACGTGATTTAATGTCTTACAGACCCATTGAAATGTTTTAAGAAGTGAACTGGAGAAAAATATGGGCTGCGATGTGAACATCCAGACATCATGGTTCTCAGTTCTCATCTCAGTAGGATGACATGAGGTTGGGGAATGGTGGTTTAGATGTTGAGATGGTGTGTGCACCAACTGTATTTGGTTTTATGAAGTGGTTGTTGCATGTTAACTTGATTTCCACTTCAAGTTATGTGACAGAGAGCAGACTTTTCTACTTGATTGTTTGAAGTCAAGTTTTACAGCAGTGCCTAGCCATTTCTGGTAGTATATGGTGCCAAGACTACACAGAAGTTCATCTGCTATTTCTTGTTTGCCAGTTGGGAAGAAGTCATCATACAGTTTCTTACTAACATCAGGCCACTCTGGAATGTACCCCATCTGCTATTCTGTGGCAATAAACTTTTTTCTCAATTTAATTCTGCACCATAAATCTTGCATATGTATTGCTCATGGGAGGCACCTGTCTCGCCCCCAGGTGTCGGCATTCTTTTGTTGGGTACAGGCTTGGCACATTTAGCCAGTCCTTCAGACACAGGAGCGAAGTCTGAGAGTATCATGACCGGTAACAGAACACATGCTGGCGGCCAGAATGTATTTTTAATTGTTAAAAGGAAAGAGGGCAGCTTTGAGAACGTTTCCCCTTTCTATATTTACAAAGGGCTCAAGGGCATTGCTGGCAGTTTGAAATCTGTTCCGCGATTGTGTAGTGTGACACTGTTGATGAAAACTGCTAGTTCCCAACAAGCTAATAATCTACAGAATGCTCAATCCCTTGGGGAATATGCCATCGAAATTGAGCTACACACCGCCTTGAATTATAGCAAAGATGTTATGACATACAGGGATCTGGTGGACATTCCCAAAGAGGAACTGAAAGATAAGTGGGCTCCAGCAGGAATAGCTCATGTGCAAAATATCATGAAGAGGGTGGATGGGGTTCTTGTTAAGTCTGACTCCTTTATCCTGACGTTTAATAGCACAAAACTCCCAGAGCATATTAAGGCAGACTTCCCTCGCTTAAGTGTATGGCCTTATGTACCCAAAGCAATGCAGTGTTTCAAATGCCAGCACTTTGGGCATACTACTGTTGGGTGTCGTGGAGGAGATACTTGTGGCAAGTATCGGCAGGATGCCCGTGAAGATGTCCATTGTTTGTCTCCATTGAAGTGTGTGAATTGCTCTGGGCCTCACCCCCTCCGGAGTCAGGACCGCAGCGTGTATCTGGAAGAAAGGGAGATACAGGAGCTTGAAATTATTAAGTGCATCCTGTATACTGAGGCAAAACAGCTCTATAAAGCCATGCTGCCCCGTGTTCTGCTACCTCCTTCACTTCAGTTGTGAAACAGCCCACATGGCAAGCTGATGCTGCTACACAAATGGAGGCTGCTAATGTCAGCACTAGTACCAGCATGTGTCCATGCACTTATGCTGCTGCAGTCATTTCTAAGCCAGTCCCTCCCCCGAGAACTTCAGAAAAAGCTGTAAAGCTGTGGTTGCTGACATTGTACAGCTCCCTGCCCCTCCATAGGTCCTGTCTGGTACACTGTCCAATGTTGCCTCACTCACAACCACAGTTGTGGCTGAAAAGTCTACCCAGGGGAAAAAAATCCAATGCAAAACGTCAAACACTGGTGGAATCGGGCAGCCTGACTATGTTGATGTTGGCCTCTCTGACATCTCTGTCAATTCTTCTTTAGAGGCTATGGGGATTGATGTTGGATTGGGGCAACCACCTCGCTCCAAAACTGAGCCTCCACCCATTGTGGGCTCCCCTCCCCATCAAAAAGTCAGGATGAAAGTACTACCCCCCTGACAGATGGCTCCCATTATACAGTGGAACATGAATGGTTTCAGGACGCAAATGGAGGAACTGAAACTCTTAGCACAGCAACGGCCTCTGTGCTTCTGTTTGCAGGAAACACATTTCAAAGCATCTGATGCCCCTGCAATATAGGAGTATACTCTATATCGCAAGGATGACCTGACTGGGGAAAGAGCCAAAGGAGAGGTTGCTGTGTTCGTCAATAATGGGCACCACTCCTCTGCTCTTCCCCTGGATACCAACCTGCAAGCAGTTGCAGTTGGAATTTCTGCACGTCAGAGGCTTACAGTTTGTTCTCTTTATTTACTTCCATTGGATGCAGTAGGCTCTGAGGCTATTAAAAAATCTTATTGCACAACTCCCCCGACCATTTCTCCTCCTAGGCAACTTCAATGCCCACTATCTCCCGTGAGGCTCAATGTTTACTTGCCCTCGGGGTTGAGTTTTGGAGAGCCTCCTGACATCTTGAGGGCTATGCATCCTGAACACTGGTGCTCTGGCTCATTTCTGCACCGCTATTGGGTCATTCTCAGCCATCGACCTATCTTTCTGCTCTCCAGCCCTTGCCGACTCTGTTCACTGGGAGCTCACTGACGACCTTCATTCCAGTGACCGCTTCCCGATCTGCCTTCAGCTACTCAATGGTGTGTTGCTGGAACAGAAGCCACCAACATGGATGATTGGCAAGGGTAACTGGATGCTGTTTGGCCAGTTGGCTGTGTTTGAACGGCATGACAATGTCCAGGAATTAGTATTTGTAAGAATGTGACAAAGAAAGACACAACACAGTGATACAGTAGTGTCATGACAGAGTTGCCACTTGTATGGAGATGGAAGTGGGAAAAAAGTCAACAAATCTCTTGAATTTTTAAATATGTTTATACTGATGGGCAGTTGAATTATGGACACTTGCCAAGCAATGTGTAGCATTCCATTTTGTTCTGATGCCAGTGGCAACACTTGTAGCATGGACTTCACTTAAACACTGAATGTTGAGGAGCCATGCTGATCCAGAATTGCTGAAGTGCTACCCACAATTCACAAAGATTGGTCTGAGCTCAGTCCAAGGCACACGTCTCACTAATGGGTCCCAGATGTACTCAGCAAAATTGATGTCAGAGGACATGGGAGCACAGAGGTCCACAGAGTGTTTCTCAAATTTTTCTAATGCAATGTAGGGGTGATATGGTAATGCATTGTCTAGCTGAAAGAACAGGTCATTTCTTGTGTGCTCTAGGTAAACAAATTGATATAGATGATAGAATTGTAGGATCCGGTATTATTCAATTGTGAAACACAAGAGCATACCTGTTAATAAAGTGAATATACACCCTAAAGGAGTCTACAATCATTATAAATTTTCTTGTGAATAAAGCTGTCTATATCAGGTAATATCTGTATTGGTTAGTATGTTTCGGCTACTTCCATCATCAGTTATACAACTAACACTGAAGTAATATATGAATGAGAGGTGCTATGTATATACTACTAGTCTGCAAAAGTACAAAGCAGAGCATTCACTAACCAATATTTAGAACATATAAAATAAAGTTCAAAGTCAGTTACAATAAAACCTATGTTTAAGAAGGACATCAGCTGTAAACTTTTCTCTTAAAGTTTACAGAAATACAAGCGGTAACAAAGAGTTGTGCTGGTGGATAATATGTTCCCTTTGTTTTTCAAACTACAAATACTACAATTTCGATTGTAAAATATGATTTTAATGGGTACACTTTCATAATCATAAAATTAGCATTTCAGTTACAGCACTTATCTAAATATAACAACAAGTATTCATTCTAAAACAGATCTAACAAAATAGTAGCTGTTATGATTAACTCTCAAGTGGGTGCACCTATGTATAAAGTGCACTAAGCACAAAAAACATTGTTTTGTACCATGCCATTATTCTTTTACAATTGCAAGTCACACCTATATGTTACTTCACACTTAATTACAGGCACAACAATGACATTACCCAAAACATAATAATAAATTAAAATACAGGACATTCCAGGAGGCATGCATTCAGGAATGTGACAGGAATGATCATTTGAAGCAAAATAAGTCTAGTAAACATGGGCTCTAAAACATGCACCTTAACATTTCTGAGCACTTGGTCAATAGAAGAGATGTTTTCCACAGTGGAAAGATGAACAAGTGCTAATAGCTGTTAAGGTGTGCATTTTAGAGCCCATGTTTATTAGACTTTTTTGCTTCAAATGATCGTTTCTGTCATATACCTGAATACTGATCATTCCTCCTGGGACACTGTGTATATCAACTAAGCTAGACAGCTTCATTCACAAAAACAGGAAAACCTATCAGAGAAGCCCATTACACTCCATGTAAACATTTCTCTCACAAAAATACCTGTATGCCCTATTCAAATGGTATCCCATTGGCACATGGGATTTTCAGTATACTTTTACACTGTCACTGTAGTGTACCAACATGTACCACAACTCACCAATCCTGACAAACCTCTTTCCAGACAATGTTCATATGCTCATGCCAGTCTCTATGCCTTGTGACAGTCAGCAAATAGAGGTGCAGTACATGGGTGTGGTAGTGCCTTTTGCACACATAGCAAGGACGTGAATGTGAAAAGAATGGTTGCCGCTATTTAGCACTGAACTGACATGTGATTTTCTGCATTGTGGATCATGTATTCTCAATTATGGTTCACAACAGTTAATGGCAATGCCTGTCATCAACATGTTGTCACCCACAGAAGTAGATTCTGGTAGTAGTTTTCCTCACAGTACATGTAGTACATTCTTAACTATGTGGCATGTGATAATACCAGAGCTTGCATGAACTCAGAGATGGTGTGTCCTACACACCGGGTGCTACCAATCTGGTCAGTTGCATAGATATAACTTCTGTCGTGCAAAGGGCCAGTATGAGAATCAATGACTTCCCATTCAAGTTGAAACATAGCCAACTGAAATAGCTCTATTTGCCCCAATATCACCCTAAACACAGATATTAATTTCTTTTCATGTTTCCTTATCCAATCCATATACAATATTTACATATCATGTTTACATTCTTTTACGAGAAGTGTTTTATTATACTTACTTTAAACATGTTACAAGTATAGCCTACAGTTTGTTGATTACAGCAGGGTATCAAAAATGTAGTTCTCATAAGTAACACAAACTGTATCATGTAAACCTTTCCAAGATCTAGTGTTAATGTTTTGTGCTATTTTTTATTTACATGTGTACTGAGAAAATACTTTGATAAGAATCATTTTTGGAATAACCTTTGTGGACTTTGTTAAAAAACATGAGAGAAATTTGCACACTGAAAAATTTACCTACAAAAGTTGAATTTAGTAATAAAGTCTTATAAAGTATACACAGTCAACAGTTTAAAAAATTCACACATTTAATTTCTAAACGTGCGTCTTGGCTAATATGTTTTCTCTCATCTTTTCTCCTCACTTCAACAAGAGTATGGGAAAGCTTGCACAAGAGCTTCTATTAAGTTTGGGAAGTAGGAGGAAGATACAGGCATTAATAAAGCTATGATACCTGTAGATACCTGTCATCTATGATACCTGTCATCTATGATACCTGTCATTTAGTCATTACTAAGAATTTAATTATTCCAAATTTTAATATAGTGTAAATAATTTGTAGAAAAGTTCATGTGTGTGCATATTTAAATAAGCATCACAGAAAATTCTACAAACAGGCAAAACGTAGCCACTGTGAAGCCACATTCAAGTTCAGTCAGACAGCACCAACTCAAAACTGGCATTAATCACCACTCGTATTAATAAGTTAGACTCTGTTTGTATAAGTTATTGATGTGATTATGTGAAAAGTAATGAACAGTGTAAACTGAAAGCTGATCTTCATTTGTGTGGTTGTGACAATAATTTCATACTGATTATTCATTAAATTTCTGATGTGTCATCTTGTCTAGTGGAAATTCATATCAGTATCTATTTTATTGTTAAACCATAGAGGATACTTGAAACAAGGCAAACTGGTCAGTAATGTTTCAAAGTGACACTCAAATTATTCAAATTACCCTAGCAATAGGATCACATTCTCTTAAGTACAACAGCTGTCTCTAACCTGTTGGTTGTGAGTACAATTTGTGTAGATTCTTCCGTCAGATTCAGGAATAAATAAATTCAGCATCTACAAAAACTTGAGAGCTCAACTCTTCAGTTATGAAAACTTGCAAAACAAAAGGAATACTCCAAAATGTGCCATTATATGTCAGTAACAATTTTTTTCCAACACTGAAATCTTGTCACTGCCATTACCACAGCATTGCATTTTGGTTTTTAATCTTTATTTATATAGCCATATTGCAAATTATTGGGAAACAGATGGATGAAAATTCTTGTCATTCAGTCCCTAGTGGTGGGTATGCTTTGGTGCTTTAAAAAGATTTCATATGTGCTACTGCACTAGTTTATACATTCTTTATTTGGCTTCATATTTCATCATTTGTTAGTCAAAACTGCCACTAAGAATTAGTTTCCATTTATAGTAAATAATTTTTCATGGTTTTCATACTAGCCTTCTCCCAGGAGTGTTACTCCAGCTCCAGTATCTGAAAACTTCCTAGGTGAGAATTTTCTTTCTGTTCTTGATATTCATTTGGCCCCTTCATTCATAAATTACTCCCAATTTCATCTTTCCCCTTTTATTTCATACCACCACCACCACCACCACCACCACGTTAGGTTAGGTTAGGTTCACCACCACCACCACCACCACCACCACCACCACCACCACCACCACCTTCTTCTTGTCTTGGCTAATATGTTTTCTCTCATCTTTTCTCCTCACTTCAACAAGAGTATGGGAAAGCTTGCACAAGAGCTTCTATTAAGTTTGGGAAGTAGGAGGAAGATACAGGCATTAATAAAGCTATGAAAGAATGTTGCCAGTCATACCCAGAAAGCAGAGTTGATACGAGCGTTCACCACAAAAGTCAAGGTCCCGAGTTTAAGTGCCACACCGTTTTCATCTGCTGGGAGGTTTCAGAATAGGCTATAGTTGTATGATAAACATCTTACTAATCTGAGCACTAAAATGCAGTCAATAACAAGGTCTCAGTAAAGCCACTCTGCTCATGCCAGTCAAATTTTATTTCTATTTGAGCACTGTGAACAATGTTTTGCTAAGTTTTATTTAACATATGTAAGTATCACTATTCATTTATACAGATACATTGCCATTGGTGTAAATGTATTTCTGGCCAGTAGGATTTCCTTCAGAGTAGTACTGTGATGTTTGTATGTAAATTGTTTATGTTTTTGACAATGCTTGACAACAATAGCCTTGTACTTATCTCATGTACTTTAGTACATAAAACATAAGTTTTTTAATTCATAAGCAAATGAACAAATGTATAACTTTTATGCTGTTCTTATCTTCGAGAATGATCTCACTTAGAATCTGTGGCAGGAATATTTGCATGACACTTCTTTTGTAAATATGTATTATGAATTTTTGTCTTTTGTCATGTTCCAAATCCTGAAAAATCTGCTCACTTTTGCTTTACATAATGAGTACTGTATTTCGTGTAATGTGATTGTAGTAGAAAATCCACCTGAATTAAGAACTTTCCAGTGTTGCTCAAGCCATCTATGAAACCAAAATAATATCTGCATGGAATTCATATCATACCAGCATAAAAGTTAACTGTTCACTTTCCTATTCCAGTGTGATGATCAACAACTTGCCAGTGAGGATGAATGATAATGGCTGTAATGCTTAAATATGTAGCAAAATTTTTCCTACCATCAGTTCCTGGGAATTTGCTCTCTGTTGTTGAAATCCGTTTTACCACCTTCTAAGCAGTGCAGTTCATCACCTTTAGTCAATGACTTTTTTTGAAACCATGTTTGATTGTTTGCTGTTTAAATAATTTGTAAAATATTAGACTATTGTTAACAGACTTTGCCCATCATAATTTAAGTCATTAATTATTTGTTTTATTATACTGGTGTTTCTCAGGTCAAACTTAACAGCAATTATTGTACTTTGAGAATCAATTCTCAAAGTGATTAATTTTATTTTAGAAGTTTCACAGCAGAGGTCAAACAGGTGCAGTTGTAAGCTCCAGATAATAAATATGCAACATTACATCTTCTATTCTGTTGACCATGAAATCACTTACAAAATTTGTGAGCCTGTGGTCAAATATGAAGACGTCTATTTGTCTTCTTGTAGATTTTCTCTACATTGAATTTTATACTTTGCCTCAGTGTACTCCTGTGTACGGTAGCTCCGAGAGTGACACTATGAATATGATAAGGATTCGGTAACAGTGTTCTTGAACATTGAGAAGGCATATAATAATGTGGAAAAGAGAAATATCCGGAAAACCCTTCAAAAAAAGGGGTAATTTGAAGGTTAGCAATGAGAAGCATGAAGGAAATGTATCAAAGAAGTGTGAGTTGTTTAAAAAGTAGGAGAAGGGAAGACGGACAGGCCTCAACAGAAAAATCAATGAGGTAATGACAGGAGTGACACTATGAATGTGAGATGAAAATATAAAAGCAACAAATACAAAGTAGTGTGAAGTGATGGTGTCAATGAGGAATAAGGAGATAGTAGCAACAGATATAAGTGTTGGAGGGCAAGTACTAAAGAAAGTGGAATGTTTCAAGCATAATAGATAACAGTAGAAGGTTTTGTTTTGTTCTTGGGTGCTAAAACAATTGAGGTCATAAGTGATGACAGCAGAAGGAATGATGTGGAAGGCATATGTAAGCCCACGGTTTCCTTTAGAGGGTAAGAAGCCCAGTCTGGAGCAAAGATGTATGGTCCAAAAAGTAAGCAAATGTCTCATGAATGCATCAGAAATAAGGGCAGTGAAAGAAAGGGAGGTGATCGAGATACAATCTTTTGGGATGAAATTTTGAGTAAGCAGAATGGAGCTTACTATAATGGATGGCATAAGAAATGAGATGGTGAGAGAAATAGTGAAAGAGAATACCAGGTAAGAGACTCTTGAAAAGACAAGATTCAGAGGGTATTGGCATGTTAAACGAAAGAGAGTTGGCAGGATACTAAAACAGGCCCATTACATGATAGAATTTGTATGAGGCAAGGGATGGGTAGTTGGTGGTAATGTATGATGAAGAGAAGACTGGAACAGAGTGGAATGAGAAATGAGCTGGGACTGCAGGACAAGATGGAGGCTTCCGTTGCAAAGAGATCAAGGCAGGGGCTGTACATAGAAGAAGAAGAAGAAGAAGAAGAAGAAGAAGATGATGATGATGATGATGATGATGATGTGAACATCACCTGTGCTTGCTCATACATTCCACATCTCTTATATACGATTTTGAATTAAACATTGCCATTTTTTAGATAGGCAAATCTCCACTCAATTTATCTTTTCTGCACTTTGGAAGAGCACAACTTCTAACATCCCATGTTCTCCAGCTTAGAGATCCAAAGATTGGGAGAAATGCGTTTTCAAACTTTGTGATGACAGACCAGAGTTGTATTTGTGTTGTAACTGTGCAACATCACATCATTCCAGATACAACCTCTCACTACTGTAATTCTGGCAAACCTGGATTGCTTTGCTTACTGGTACAGTGACTGCTAACAGTGTTCATAATGCCGAATTTCACATATTCCACAAGGAGGCATGAGAAGATGCATACACACTACAGCACTGTTTGCTGTTTTAGTAAAGTTACATGAGTTAAACTAGATCAGTAAGTAAAAGCAGGGGCTGAAGAGTGTTTGAGGAAGAGCATTAGATTTTTTTTTTTTTTTTTTTTTTTTTAAAGTTGCTGTTTTTAGAGAGAGAGAGAGAGAGAGAGAGAGAGAGAGACTAGATGTGATTTCCATAATTATTTGTTTGAGTAGATTAGCACCAGTCATAATTTGTTGTGAGTATAGTTCACACGGTAGCCTGCATTGGCTGCTTCTGCCTGTTAATGTATAACTTGACTCATTCCACATCCCTGATCATTCTCCTTCATAATGAGATTTAGAGAACATTATGTGTGAATGAATGATTGTATTTTATCTATTATTTGACTATGTTTGAATTTACAAAATATAAATAGTAAATACAAGCTTGACCTCCTTGATAAGTGGGACAGAAAACTTCATTTTGGCAGCCTGACAATAATACTGATAGAATTTAGAAAATCTGACATAACGTTATACATGTAAAGAGTAACGAAGTGATTGACAGCCTCTTGTTTACAGTACAGTAATCATAACCATAGTTAAACAGCAAATAGTATTCTATTTTACTCACCATTGCCATATCCCTGTGATACCAGAGTAAGCTGCAAACAGCATTACAATCTGTAGGATAACTGCTGTGATTCATTTCCACTGTGTGCTTTGTTCCACTGCACAGCACATTTTGTTTAGGCACTTTTCTATTTCATCAAGTAATGACAGATGTACCGCTATTAGAAAGCAGTCTGTTTCCAGGAACAAGCATTGCAAGCATAGTTTTATAATACAGTTAGTTCCTTTTTCTAACAACAAAAATATTCAGTTTTTAAAAATATGTAATGTAATTGGACAGATAAAAATCGACTCACTAAGTGGTGACAGAAGAACACACATATAAAGAGTTATTAAAATTTGCAAGCTTACAGAGCCAGTGACTCCTCCTCCTGGCAGAAGTGTTGAAGGGAAAGTCCTTTTCCTTCACCACTCTTCCTCTTCAACTGTTCTGCCAGAGGAGACACTGGCCCCAAAAGCTTCCAAATTTCAGTACCTTTTTATATATGTGTTATCCTGCTGCCACTTGGTGAGTAAATTTTTTTATCTATCCAATTCCATTAGTTAACTTTTTCTGTTACATTTGTGCATATTTTTAGTATGTTACATCAGTTCTAACTACATTTTACATGTTTTGTTCTGTATGTAATGTAAGTACTTAAATTAATAAAATTGATCTCTTATTCATTAAAGTTCCACTTTTGGTTTCTCCATCACCAATGATGAACAAGATGCTATTAATTTTAGCAGCAGTTGTGTTTTTTTTTATGCTATTATCAAATCATTTTTCCTCTTCCATCTGTGCACATTCGGTTGTGTTTTGTGTTAGCAGGTTAAAAGTTTTTATGCCTTCCATAACCAGTTCACGACAGGCGGCCATAGGTAGTGAAATGTTATGATGTTAAACCGACACTTTTGCTGATAATTTATTTACTTACCTGCAGCATAAACAGGGAACAGGAGTGTAATTTGTGTCCAAGGACTTGTGGGGGGAAAAAAAACTGCATCCACACAATAGTTACAAGAATCTGGCATATGTATTCAATCAACATTTAGCTCCATTTCCTGTCTCACCCTTTGAACAGTAAATCTGTTATTTAACCAAATGATTACTAATGTGTTCTACATGTATTTCATTCAGCCTTTCAAATTGCTGCACTTCTTGCATCAATATTGACCTTGCCTTCAATTCTTTCTAATACTGTCACCATTTTAAACATACACTCTCCAAGCTCAAAGGTTTGCAGAGCAATCCAAAACTTAGGTAACAGAGAGCATTAAGTAATATTACAAATCCATCACATGAAGCTACAAGGACAGCATTTAGAAGATACAAAAGGGCCACTATTTTAAATATTGATTAATAGGGGCATCCGAGTGGTATCAACTATCTGGAATGGATACTGTAGTATTTTTTATTGTAGAGTCAGTGGCAGTTTCTTTTAGGGTTGAGATTACTTTTCTTTTCCTGATATAAATACAGCATTTAAATTTCAAGTTAAAGGAATTTGCATCATATTTCCAAGAGTTAAACTTTTATGATGTTTTGAGTACAGCACAGTGCAGATTCTGAACCACACTAACAAAAAGTGAAAATTAATATAGCTGGAATCTCATTAAACATCAAAACTGGTACTGAAGTCAAGGTGAAGAGAAATATAGTTTTCACAGACTTAAATGACTTTTTTATTATCAATATTTAACATTTGATACAAGATTCTTGAGTATAGTAGCACAAAGTACACAAAATATGGAGTGCATGACATAGCTATGATGAAAGTGGGACCCACAGTTGCCTCAGTAGAAACACAACAAAAATTAAATGTGATGTATAACATATACTGCCCAAATTAAAATCAGAGAACATTATCTTCCTTATAAACTGCACAACAGTTTCAGCTCCTTCTGGCAGTTTTAGGCTGCCAGATCTGAAGTTAAGTACATCTTTAATTTGAATGTGAAATTTAAAATTATGAAACAACACCAATCAACTGTGCAATGATAAGTGTTTATAAACCACTCACTTATTAAATATCTAATTATCAACTTTTCATAATTACAATTTGTACTTCACACCAAATTTAAATATCTGTACATTAAGAACAAAGTTATCACCCAATCATCACATTCAGTATTAGACAGTGACAATTCAGAAATGACTGGGAAATACCATCTCGAGTTTGCAGTGCGTGGCCCCGACAACTCTTAAGGACCGATAGATATAAAGTAATCTGTCGGGAGATCAGAAATGGCAGAGCAGTGTCTGTTTCACATAATACCTGTCAGTTACGGAAAGTTGGCTGGCCTAATGGAAATAGCTAAGCTGGGAAAAAAGTGGCAGGCTCACAGGAAACTTTCAACAAAAATTGCAGAGGAGACTGCACGCAGGGCTCTAATCACTGTGGCCAGTCTCACTTCGGACTAGGACAATGCGATCACCGTAGCCGTGCTCTGCCTCAATATGAGGCATAAAAATTAAACCAAGATCACAAAATTGTCCAATAAAACTAAAGGTGCAACAAAAATAGCTTCAGTAGTAAACATTGCGAGGAAAACCAGCGCCCCATACAGGGAAAAATACTACATACGAGAGGGTCAATGTAACAGATGTTACAGGAGGATGTGCAACAGGTAAGTGACACTTCAACAGGTGACGGATGTCTCACCGTATTCCTTTCTCGGTGACTGTACTACATTTATTTTCTTCAGCTTTCAGATGTGTCCGAAACAAGAGAATAGCTGCACAACAGCTGAAAATCAACAATGCAGCTAAATGAAACTCTGCACAGTAGGTCATGTATGTAACAGAACAACAATGGAAAAAGGGTAGATCCAGTCTATTCTCTTCAACGGGGAGTACCTACCCCAACCCGTAGTAAGATAGGACGCTGGTTTTGTAACTCCCCCCTCCCCCTCAAAGCAGTCAATGGCCTGGTGGCAGAGATCAACCAATCCCTTATCGTCTGGCCACTTGGCGCAAGATAACATGAGGGTACGGGCAATTTCTTCCCGGCACATGTTAATAACAACGAAAATACTGACATTATACAAAGGCACCAAGAAAGGTGCATATTCCACTTGTTTCAGATTTTTCTCTCTCTCTCTCTCTCTCTCTCTCTCTCTCTCTCTCTCTCTCTCACACACACACACACACACACACACACACACACACACACACACACACTTCTTTACACTGTTATAGGTGGCCGGAACTCTTTGTTAACAACATAAAAGCGGTGCTTCTGTCCAAAGAGGCCTAGAACGACAGCCACATTCTCTATGATGATGTTGAAGGGAATGGTGGAGAGGGCGCCACATATGCACATGAGGAAGCGCAACATGCCGAAACGGTAGAGCGAGAAGGATTTGACGACGCCGAAGACGTACATGTAGATGTTGACGGCGCCAATGAAGGCGCAGGCGAAGTCCATGAGCGGTGGGCAGGGGATGGGGCAGAGTCCCGCGAGCAGCACGTTGGAGGTGGAGAGCGGCATGGTGACCCACGAGTAGCAGGAGACGGCGAGCAGCCACTTGTGCCGCAGCGGGATGGCCTGGGAGTGCACCACGAGCAGAATGCCCTGCAGCCAGCGCTTCCGCTGCTGCATGAAGTCCCACAGCGAGAACGGCGACTTCTCCCACATCTCGCCCTCCACGAAATTGAAGGAGTAGCCCTGCGTGTAGGCGCGCATCGCGAAGAAGCAGTCTTCCGCCACGGACCCGTCCGGTCCGTTGTCGAAGGACACCTGTCGCTCTGCGCCCACCTGCGAAGCAAGAACGTCATTCTCAAACAACTGCGTAAAAGGAAAAGAAGCCGTAGCGCCTAACACTTTCAAACACAGCTGTTTTCTTTTACGAATACAAACACGTCCCGAGAATGCAAAATCTATGTGACCAACGGCAGTGCACGAAATTGATTCTGGGATACAACACTGATTCGTTTTTCCAACAACTATAAATATTACAACTATAAGATCAAGGGCCCAAGCTATCATTAAGCAAAATTTATTACACACGCGTTTTAATACCAGTGGCACAGAATTTTGAGACGAAAAGCGATTTTCGGAAATCACTTTTGCTGTTATTTACATGTCAGACTTGAAGCTACTTAGTTTTCTCGACCACATTTTTTCCGAGCGTTCTTTATTTTAGGAATGTTTATCAATAAGGAAAGAGTGTGATTTCGTTCTGGTAAAGTGCAGCGCAACTGCGTCTAAACACTTCGCGACCTGTTCTTGAGTACTATTCGAGAGTTTGGGATCCTCAGCGACGGGGAGATAAGCTGGAATTTTGATGTGTGTCTGCCTTTCAGTCACTACGAGAATGTTACGCAAATGCTCAGGAATATATCCATGGAAATCGTCGAAAGACAGATGGTGTTCGTTATTTGCAATGCTACTGCAGGCAGCATGTACAGGGTGCCCTACACAAAACGTACCGGTTAATCGTCTCTGGTCTAGCCTGTGGTCTGCTGATGACACGGCGGCCGGTCGGTACCACAGGGCCTTCATGGCCCGTTCTGGAGGAGTGTTTGTGTGTGAGTGCAACTCTGTGTTCGTTGGGTCAGATGCTCTGAGAAGCTAGTATTGTCGAGTCGTTACAGAAATAGGTCAATTTGCATAATAAGAGTGGATCGGTATTGCGGAGTATTACATAAAGACAATACCCAAGGAATGTAAAGAAATTTTTCAAGAGATGTATCCTGCTAGGAAACTCCTCACGACCTGCACTATTCAAGAGATCTAGAGGAACAGGCAAAAGTGAGAACTCCTGAAACTATAAACAGAATTCTCAAGCCAGCGCAAGTCGGTAAGGAGATTATCGCAGCAAATTGGTGCACCTCGTGTACTAAAAGACAGGAATCTAAAAGCTTATCGTGTGAGAGTAGTGCAACAGTCGAAATTTCAGGATCAGGAAAACAGTTCAGAATAGTAACTGGCTCTTAACATCAATTGCTAATGGCCCTTTGCTTTGCTTCATGTCAGATGAGTCTTGGTTTCGTGTCAGTTTAGGTAAATTCTCAGAATTGCAGATATTAAATCGCAAAGCAACCCACATATTCTGCAAGAAGAACCTCTCCATTCAGAGAAGATAGTGTTTGGTGTGCGTTGTCCGGCATCCGCATTATTAGCCCCATATTTTTCAATTACACCTTAAACATTGTCAGAGGTCTAGAGCTCTTTCTATGCACAATTAACAAATGCAGATAAGTTTAACGCAGTATTCCACCAAGATGGAGTAACAGTTTATACAGCCAACCGAAGTATGTTCCATGTAGACAGACTTGTCAGTAGGCTCTCGCCTCCAAGATCTCTGGACTTACCACCGTGTGATTCTTATTTGCGGGGCACACTAAAAAGCAAAGATTGTGCTGACAATACTCGCATAATAGACGATCTTAAACGGGACTTAGAGAACCTAACATCACGCCTATAGAATTACAGCGTTTTGTTTATAGCGTCTTCACACGAAGTCGGCGATGCCTGTATACCGATGGCCACCACTGCCAGCATATGATCTTTAACGTTATCATTATAGATTCCTTTTTAGTGAGTACAACGTTACTTGAATGTCGGGAGTGAGTGTGTGATACTCTGTACAACTAATTTAGTGCCTGTATTCACTCTCGCACGGATAGTTTGAAGCGATGTAAGTTTAAAGGGGGAGAATCTTCCACCATGTACAATTCAAACCTTTTCGTATGATTTGTATAAAAACCATTAAGATCTGAGGAAAACATTAAGATCTGAGGCCAAGAACACGCAGCCAGTAACGTAGTAACTAGCCAGTGACACAGTAGTTAACGAGTTTCACGCGGCGAAAGTTAAAACTACAGAAAAATGGAGTCAACCGCACTTCATATGACACTTAACCAACTGAGGTGCGGAGAATTATTACTAGTACACACAGTATTTAAAGGGAGGTTCTATATGGTAAACACACACAGAACGTCGTTCACAGTACTGTCGCTAGATGGCTCGCCCGCTGCTCCAGTGCGCATAGTGAAAAACATCTCTCTGCAGAGGCGTCGAGCAATGCGGCAGTTTTTGCTTTGGCGCTTGAGGACAGGCTTACGCCGTGACCTGTACCTCTCTTGACGAAACACAGACGAAGGTCAACAAAAATGAATATTTAATCGATGTTGTTACTCTGTCATTCTACATTCATCTTTCAACTCTATGGCGCCATTGCTGTAATTTATGCTGGTAATAATTCATGTACAAGTTTGCACGATTGTACTTAGAATGTTCGGAAAGATAACTACTGACTTGTGGTATGCAGGCGCGCGACATTTGTCGAACATGGCATCTGACAATTGTGCTTGCTTCCAGTACATTTCTCGCCGGCCACAAACTTGTCACTACACCGGTATAAAGAGAAGTAGAAGTCAACACGTGGTTTGTATTTTACTCCACACTACGATGATATATCAGCTCCGATGTTATGATGTACTATGAAACTTCGCTCTGATGTACTATGAAACTTCGCTCATAATTTACTAAAGCACGAACACTTCGAAATTATAATTACAACAGTAACTGATGTTATCCAAGTGAAAATTAGGGCCAATCATAACTCTGCCATGCAGCGTAGCTCTGGCTTTAATGTTAAAAACAATTACTGCAATACTTTACTGCGTTTATTTTCAAGTATTTGTGATGCATCCTGCTCAAATGGCTTAATAAACGGGAATGTAACCTTTTGTTTTTAGGGTGTTCCCCGCGTTCGACTAGGCAAATGTCGGGTTGCTCCCAATTTTCGCCTCAGATAAGAAAAATATAGAAAATACGATAACACGCAGAACAAAGCTTACGTACGATTCATACACTGGTGGCGCATATGACTCTCCTCCATTCTTGGGTTCGTTGCAGTGGCAGAAACAAGGCTAGCAGCCAGAAAATCATCTTCGCCCATGATAAATAACTCGGCAAGACCCATACTCTTCAATGAGCATCGACGCACTGCAGATATGCTTACTTTATCAATTAAGAATGGTGTGGTGTGTAATGTTCGATGCGTGCAGCTAACACTGACGTGCGTTGTTATAGCTGATACGGAATAAAAGAAAGGGAAGGTAATGGAGATGCGTTGCCGGCACAGAGTATACTCCTCGCTACAGTAACAGAGGGGCGCCACCAAGTTTAGCGTCCCCATTTGACGGCGGAACCACAACAGCTACATGATCTCACTCCGGGATACACTATGAAGAGATCTGGGATATAAAACAGCACACTGCCGCACAATTGAATGATTAGGAAGTATACACCAATAGGGGAGTATGGAAAAAAAACTGCAATGAAGCCGTACAATTCGTTTTAATTAAAGCGTTGTAGAATGAATTATTACAACGAAGTTATCTGGCAAAGCAGCCAATATTTTTAACGTGTGATGTCTTAGTTTTAAGTTTCCACACGACGAATTTTGTCTGTGTGGCACTGATAACAATACAACACGTGAAAAGTCTTTCGGTACTACGCGGAGGTGCAATCTATCATCTGTCTCAGACCTGGTTTAAAGGTTGTGGATGTGTCAAGGCGATCTGCCAACTCTGCAGAAAGCAGTTGACCAGGTTGTTTCCATTTACACACTGCGTGATCGAATGTATACGGACACCCCCAAAAACATAGTTTTTCATATTAGGTGCATTGTGCTGCCACCTACTGCCAGGTACTCCATATCAGCGACCTCAGTAGTCATTAGACATCGTGAGAGATCAGAATGGGGCGCTCCGAGGAACTCACGGACTTCGAACGTGGTCAGGTGATTGGGTGTCATTTGTGTCATACGCCTGTACACGAGATTTCCACACTCCTAAACATCCCTAGGTCTTCTGTTTCCGATGTGATAGTGAATTGGAAACGTGAAGGGACACGTACAGGCCGACCTCGTCTGTTGACTGGCAGAGACCGCAGACAGTTGAAGGGGGGTCGTAATGTGTAATAGGCAGACATCTATGCAGACGATCACACAGGAATTCCAAATTGCATCAGGATCCACTGTAAGAACTATTACAGCTAAGCGCGTAGTGGGAAAACTTGGATTTCATGGTCGAGTGGCTGCTCAGAAGCCACACATCACGCCAGCAAATGCCAAACGACGCCTCGCTTGGTGTAAGGAGCGTAAACATTGGACGATTGAACAGTGGAAAACCGTTGCGTGAAGTGACGAATCACGGCACACGATGTGGCGATCTAGTGGCAGGGTGTGGGTACGGCGAATGCCTGGTGAACGTCATCTGCCAGCGTACTTGGTGCCAACAGTAAAATTCGGAGGCGGTGGTGTTACGGTGTGGTCGTGTTTTTCATGGAGGGGCTTGCACCCCTTATTGTTTTGCGTGGCACTACCACAGCGCAGGCCTACATTGATGTTTGAAGCACCTTCTTGCTTCCCACTGTTGAAGAGCAATTCGGGGATCGCTATTGCCTCCTTCAACACGATCGAGCACCTGTTCAAAATGCACAGCCTGTGCCGGAGTGGTTACACAACAATAAAACCCCTGCAATGGACAGGCCCGCACACAGTCCTGACCTTAACCCTATAGAACACCTTTAGGATGTTCTGGAACGCCGATTTCGTGCCAGGTCTCACCGACCGACATCGATGCCTCTCCTCAGTGCAGCACTCAGTGAAGAATGGGCTGCCATTCCCCAAGAAACCTTCCAGCACCTGACTGAACGTATGCCTGCGAGAGTGGAAGCTGTCATCAAGGCTAAGGGTGGGCCAACACCATATTGAATTCCAGCATTACCAATGGAGGGCGCCACGAAATTTTAAGGCGTTTTCAGCGAGGTGTCCGGATACTTTTGATCACATAGTGTATCTGCGTACAATTAATGCAAATAAAATGTCGTTCCATACTGTGACGATGTGGCTGCCGGTAATATCTATTATCTGTTGTTCCGTGTAACATATGAGAAGATTACATGTCTATGACATTTATTAGCAACAAATCTGCGCAGACATCAGTGCTCTGTTTCGGCATGCTTGCTCGTAAACTTGTGTTACGTTAAACAAAGGTTTCTTTTGAGCAGAATGACGAGTCTGTCATGGGTATCCCTCTTTCCTCTTTCTCCCCTGGTGGCCAACTTCTTTAATGGAGAATCCTTAAACCAACTGGAACACTTCCAAAATACATGGCGTGGTCTCATGGAGAAGATAAATAAATGGCGTTTTTACATCTCCTCAGCTCCATTCGTAAGAGCATTCAATTCATTATTTGAACGGAGAATGGTAGTCTGTCTTTCCTGGACTTTTTGTTTAGACAAGTGAATGAGAGCTCTCTGTGGAATTCAGTTTATCGTAGGCGTACTCATTCTCATTTGTATTTGCAATCATCGAGTTGTCACCACCAGTCGCACACTAAGAGCGCGCTTAAAACGCTTGCACACAGAGTTTACACAGTCTCTGATTCAGACAGTTTGCGTGAAGTACTCGCCCACCTAAAGGCAGAGTTAAGACAAAAATGCACATTCTACGCAGCTGATTGACAGGACACTGTTCGTTAAAGAAAAAAAAATATGGGAAGTGGACGAAGAAGATAGCACCCCGGCAAAATCCCAACATTTTCATCCTTTGTTGGCAATATTTTATTAAAGACGGCCAGAATTCTCCAGACACTTCAGATCGAAGTGATTTTCCGCCCACGGTCTAAAATTGCGGACCTACTGGGATCATTGAAGGGTGTTTTGTTATTACGGAAAGTTGGAACTTACAAAATACGAGTACCTCGCCGCTGTGTTACATAGACCAGAGCACCGCTCCGTGGACTGACGATGCACCGAAAATCAACGCTCTACACGCCATATACAAACAATCGAGCCTGCTGTTGTTGAACACTGCATCTCCACGGACATTTTGGCCACAGCAACATCATTTTGAGAGTGTATTATTGAAGAATCCGTGTACAAACGCATGGTAGAAAATCTGATGAACCGTGATAACGACGACCAGCTGGATAATGCGCAGCTCCCCATCATTCTCCCGATTTACTCCAAAAGAAGAAAAAACAAAGATGCCGATGGCCACAAAAAATAGTTCAAATGGCTCTGAGCACTATTGGACTTAACTTCTGAGGTCATCAGTCCCCTGGAACTTAGAACTACTTATACCTAACTAACCTAAGGACATCACACACATCCATGCCCGAGGCAGGATTCGAACCTGCGACCGTAGCGGTCGCGCGGTTCCTGACTGTAGCGGCCGATGGCCACAGCGAGAGGCAACCCTGAGGTCAGTTGAGTTCCACAATTCCACCAGCGACGGCACTGCCTGCCTCGTAGTACGCTGAGTCTTCTAACACTACCTTATCGCATGGACGGAATACACAGCGCGCTAATATATTTCTGGATGGCGGATGCCTTCTTCTGTCTCCGATGGCTCACCTGAAGGTCACTGGCAAGTGCCTAATCGAAATACCGTGCATCATAGTTAACGACTACCGTCTACAATTACGAATCGTCTTTAAATATTACATTTTCAGTTCTGTGAATTTGAAGTGGAAACACGATTTCTTTCAATCAGTGTCTGTTGGCTGAGGACTCAATCATAAGAAAAAATTACATGTATGACGGAAAACCAGCCGAGGTTACAAATTTTCGGGTCGGGACCTGTTTTCAAATCATACAAATAGTCAAATGGTATTTCCCAAAATATAAACACCATGTCAAGGTAACAAACATATATGTACACCAAAGATCAAATGAGTAGTTACAGAGCACGCACGCACAGCAACAACTTGTATTAATAAATCCAACGGAAAAACGGCCAAAGTTGCAAATTTCACTTGTATTTACTTTATCACTAGTTTCGATTCGGGACCCATTTTCAAATCATCGACATAGTCAAAACGTAAGAGCCATATCAAGATAAGTTACAGAGCATACAGATGACTGTGTGTGTGTGCGCACACGCACGCACACACACACACACACACACACACACACACACACACACACACACACACCTCTCTCTCTCTCTCTCTCTCTCTCTCTCTCTCTCTCTCTCTCGAGACAATTTGCTGTTTCTGTAGTTGCAAATGGAATTAATAGATCTACACTGTAGATTCTACAGCGTAGTTCTCGTATGAGAGACAAGTTCCTTTTGGCAAGACGTGTAATAGATTTTTATCGCGACTTTCCACAGCAAGAGTTTCCTCGTCTCCATCGTGAAGCCGCGAAGATAATATGTTTGGCTCGACATACGTTTGTGACAGATTTTTTTTCTGTTATGAAAATTAATAAGTCTCGGTTAAGAGCAAACATCAGTAATGAAAATTTACGTAACTGTTTGCGTTTGTCTGTATGTAGAAATTTTGTTCCAGACATTAAACGTATTGTAAACTCTACTTGTGATAATTAAATACAACGTATCGTAGGTAATAGGTACTCTTTCAAACCAGGATTTCTTTCAAGCACTCGTACTAACCTTATTCCTTCATTCAATAAAGCAGGCCCGGAAAAACAACGCATTGCAGGGGAAGTGGCGGAGAGAAGGTATGGTGGGGAGGGGGGAGAAGCGGGTGGCCAGCTTGCCCCTGTGTGCACGCAGAACACCTGTTTACTGCACACGTGCAAGTGCACCGCACACGTGCAGGATTCCTGCCCGCCCCTGTCGTAAACTGAAGGAGCAGTCAGCGGCCCGTATTAATGATGCCTTGTACACCTGTCAGCGGGGCCAAGGATTGCTTCGCCGCGGGCTCCCGCAACACAGCACTGGCGTGCAGCAAGCCTATCCGCAGGCGCTGGCTGCATTTAATTGCCTCTATCGTGGCGGTGGCAATTTTTTCTCTATGATGTGATTGGCGTCGTCCCAGAACTAATTGTGGAGCGAGGTGAAGCTGAAAGTTATCTGAGCTGGCTGAAGGTCTTGCGCTTTTGATTTCCTCCACAGCTCCAGTGACGACGAGAGATAAATGTTAGGTTGTTTTCGGTGTTTAGTATAGTCTTCAAATTTATTCCCCTCCTTCTATATGATATGTAGGTGGGTTCAGTCCGAACAGAGTTCTCATGAGATTTTCGTACCACGCAGGTGTCAAGGGGAAACGTCATTCTCTCTCTCTCTCTCTCTCTCTCTCTCTCTCTCTCTCTCAGCACAATCACCCAAGTGCCGACGGTCGCACACGACAGTCACACCGCCTCTCTCGAAGGCACTCTCGCTTTTCGCAAAGAAATGTCTGTCTGCAGGTGTCACGAAAAACTTTCTGGATGACCGTTGTATATAATATGCGACTGGTAAATATTTGTATACTTCGCTTACTTTTGGCCCTGAGTACCAAAGTGCAACATGGTTAAAGCCACCTAGCACAAATTTAACTTGATCGGGCAGCAGTGGTATGACGCCTTCTTCCGACCTTTGAACAGACTAACCCAGTCAGTTATAAGGGACTTACAAAACTGGTTCAAATGACTCTCAGCACTATGGCACTTAACATCGGAGGTCATCAGTCCCCTAGCACTTATAACTACTTAAACCTAACTAACCTAAGGACATCACATACATCCATGCCAGAGGCAGGATTTGAACCTGCGACCGTAGCAGTCGCGCGGTTCCGGACTGAAGCGCCTAGAAAACGGGCTTACAATTTAACACGGACTTGACCAAGTGCATCTCCGCATTTTTCACATTAACAAACATTGCTATAGGTGAAAGAAGAGGCAAGTGACAGACGAAAATCTTAGTACTGACTGGAAATCGAACCCTAGACCTTTGGACTTGTTATCTGACACCTTAGCACTGAGCCACATCTCCGATACCGATAACCTGAATTTATCGAATAAAGCTTCACTAGAACAACATCCCTTTTCTTCGAAAGGTACACATATGCCAACATATAGTCTGCGGGCATCAGTGTAACCCTTTCGTATGTGCTAAACCTATCAGTTACCATCCTAGCGAAGAGTCTCTGAATTCATTCGATACCTGTTGTCATGCCTACTTCGTAACGCCTTCTAACACAACAGCAGTATTCTGGAGTTTATCACGCTAACGTCTTCCATACAGTTTTCTCTACGGATGATCCCCACGTTCCCACGGCCCTTCCAACAAATGTATGTTTCCTGTTCACATTTCGTACAACTGACTGCACGTATCCCGCGCAATTCACACCGCTTCTCTGTATCACCTCTAAGCATTTGAATGTTATGATAGGCTCCAGACGTTTGACACTGTTCTTTTATTCCAATACTATCGGATTCTCTGCTTTCGTTGTGAGCATTGTCTTTAATTTATTCACATGTAACTAGAGGTGCAACTCAGAACATGAAGGAGAGATGCTCTTAATGTCATTCTGCACTCCGTTACGATAGCTTTCCCAGAATTGCATCGATCAGTGAGCAGTTATCTTGACCCACCGGATAAATAGTTTAAGCAAGTCGAGAACACTAGTGCACATCTTATGCCTGACTGTGCAACGCCTCACAGTGATCTCTCAGGTTTTGATTAATTTTAATGATTAAAATAGCGTGTTCTGCCAAGTTGTTTTCATTTTATGTACAATATTTTGACCAATCTCCACCCAACGAGCCATCACCATCCGTCACAAGGAAATTCGGTGCCAAGACTTTGCTCCATAGAGAGCGAACATTTTCGGACAAGGAGAGCCTGGTCGAAGAATTAGAACTACGAATAGGGTTCCAACTGGATGGGTATTCATATCTGGGCGATGCAATAATAATTAATAACGTCTGAGAACGAGGTTGAGACGTAGACCAAAGAAGAGAAGCCAAAATTCGGTTATCTACCTAACGCTGGCCCAATACCTGGTAAGATCGGTAGATTTCTAACGGAAACATGGCATCCAATGAACTTCGCTCCCTTCAACTAAAATAAAAAGTATTATTTGCAATGTTGAAGACGATCTAGGCCTCCGAAAGCTTGTTGTGTATCGTATCAGAACAGTCGAGGATAAATGGAAGCGAGATACCCGACTAAAACAACCAAGCAAATCAACTATCGCCGAGCACAGCCCCGAATATAGACATGAAATAAAATACGATGAGTCCAGTAACGTGGTGCGAAAGCCAAGTTCCTCTGACAGCATTATTAAGGAGTCAATCATAATTAAGGTGTCAGGAAACCTAATAAATAGTGACGACGTTTTCTACTTGTATAACGCTTGAGGGCTGACGCACAATTTAGTAAAATTTCATCGGCCACCACAGCTACCCTAGTTGGAAAACGTCGAGAGAATTTGCGTTTCACGGAATATCTGTGCGAGCTCTGAAAAACAAAAGAGCATCAAACGGCGTAATGGGCGACGGGGATCGGCTATAAAGCGCGGCGTGAGATCAACAATAATTCATAGTCTCGTTGGAGTCCAGGCAGAGAGTACACACAACAGCAAAACTCGCAACGGCCGAAGAAGACGGCTGGGTCGGAAGTCGAAATATTGTGCATAAAATGAAAACATCTCGGCAGACACATTCGGAAGCACACTATTAATACACTTTCTATTACTTTACTTGATGTCAAATATCTGCCGTTCACCATACTGTAACTGGTAGTAGCCGGCAAAACTTATTAGTGACAATCATAAATACTAACGAACCAAAGAAACTGGTACACCTGCCTAATATCGTATAGGGCTTCCGCGAGCACGCAGAAGTGCCGCAACAGACGTGGCATGGACTCGACTAATGTCCGAAGTAGTGCTGGAGGGAACTGACACCATGAATCTTACAGACCTAGTCACACGACATTTACGTTTAATTCCACCACCGATGACGGCAAAAACCTACGGAGATTGTCTAGTTCAATAATTTATCTTCATTTTATGTGAAAATACTCTTCCTGTTCTTATCGGTGACAAAATAACAGACGCTTACAAGAATCAATTAACATTTTTCAGCAGTGCTTGATTCTCGAGCTGAATCCGAACAAGTTTGTTTTTCGATCGAAAGCCTTAAATAGAAAATAATAAGAAACAAAAACAACAGTTCGTGGAAAATAATGCGTAACATTGCTCGTTGTAACTTCCTTTAGTTTTGCGTAGCTGTTGAGACTTCTCAGAAAAAGAGTTTACTCAAACCAGTACAGATAGCAAGATAACGTCATTATCTCGACCCATTACTTGGAATGATTTTCAACAATCGGTAATTACTGAGATTACTAGATAACGAAAAAGTCGTTACGAACTGTGACATTACAGGGTCACAGTGAAGCAGAAAACTTGTTTCCGGGAAACGCACAACATTTAAGAAACTATTATTCTACCTCGGTCGTAAGTGCGACAACGATTACCACGATTACATTGCTTTCATTCACAACGAACTTAATGAAAAACGTATATGTAATGGATGCTTCTACAAAATCCAGTCGATTAAGATAAATGGTCACGTAGGCTAGAAACTATGAATTCGCGAGGAAAAATTAGAATCACGGTGCCGGATCAAGGATTTGAGGTTCAGTCTTCCCGAAAAACAATTTCTTGGCTTCTCTGTCTCTCAGCCACTACGCTCGGTAATAATGTGGTACTTTTCGTTTCTATAACGGTTACAAAGATGTGCATAAATTTATATACAGCTACTTGCTGCCACTTATGTGGTACTGATTAGGGTTGTACTGTCAAGGGACGGAGTACACGAAAGAATTTTAATATGTTTTTAAACGAGTTTACTCTGTGTGCCAGATATTTTAGCTTTTGTACTTGCTTGACTTCTGAGCCAAAATTAAATTTTATAAAAGACAGTTATAAATACTTTTTTCCTAGTGTCGTACCAAATTTAACATAACAATGGGCGGGCACCAGCTTTCTACTATTATGAAGATACGACCTGTTCCGCGTGGTATGCCACATATACGCGACAGGCCAAATACACTTACATTTACAGAAGTATGTACTAACTAAAATATCTAAGAAGGCAAGTGCTGATAGGTGTGTGTATATTGCAGAACTTGCAGAACTATCTGTTTACGAAGCCACAGTTTGAATATAAAAACTTAACTCCGTCCGAAGGCCCAACGTCACCGACTGGCCGCCGTGTCATCCTCAATCCTCGGCCCACAGGCGTGACTGGATGCGGATACGGAGAGGCATGTGGTCAGCACACCGCTCTCCCCGCCGTATGTCAGCTTATGAGACCGGAGCCGCCACTTCTCAATCAAGTAGCTCCTCAGTTTGCCTCACAATGGCTTGCCAACAGCGCTCGGCAGATAGGATGGTCATCTATCCCAGCCCGACAGCGCTTAACTTCAGTGATTTGACGGGAACCGGTGTTACCACTGCGGCAAAGCCGTTGGCCAGTTTGAATATAATGACACAAATTATTTACAGAAGAACGGAACGTCTGGTAGATGCCGACATTGGGGAAGATGATTTAGGTTCCGGAGCAATGCAGGAACATGCATTTACTAGTGATCGTACCACTTAGCTTAGAAGACAGATTAGAGAAAGGCAAACCTACAATTACAGTATTTGTAAAGATGACAGATACACTCTTCGAATAAAATACAGGGAGCGAAAGATTATCTGCGATGTGTACCGTATTCTCAGCTATTCAATCCGTACACTGGGACAAGGAAAATAAGGAGAAACTCGAAAAAGGAATTAAAATTCAGGATAAATAATTTAAAACTTTGATGTTGCAGATGACATAATTCTGTCAAAGATATCAAAGGACTTGGAATATTAGTTAGCCAGCCGAGGTGGCCGAGCGGTTCTAGGCGCTACAGTCTGGAACCGCACGACCGTTACGGTCGCAGGTTCGAATTTTGCCTCGGGCATGGATGTGTGTGATGTCCTTAGGTTAGTTAGGTTTAAGTAGTTCTAAGTTCTAGGGGACTGATGACCTTGGAAGTTAAGTCCCATAGTGCTCAGAGCCATATTTGAATATTAATTGAACGTATTTAACCTCTTTTCAATAGAGATACAAACATTAACAAAAATACAATAAGTATAATTGTATGTAGTCAAGATAAACCAGGTGACTGAGGGAATTAGATCACGACATGAGATAATAAACGTACAATAGTAGACAAGATCCTCTAGTATCGTGAACATTATATCCACAACGGGCGAATCTACCAGATGGCATGACACGTTTGATATTTCAATTCCAATATATTCAGAAAACGAGAGCTTTCTAAAGGTACGAGGACGTGCTGAAAAATAATGCCTTCAAATTTTTATGTGAAAACTCTTCAAGCTTATTAAATAAATCAAATGTTATTAACGTTCTACAGCTTTATTCTTCATGTCCACATATTTACTTCTCAAAATAGTCACGCTGACAACGAACACATTTCCCCAACGAAAGAGCAGTTTGTTGACGGAGTTGCGTGATCACCTCTGCTTGCACCACATCATCATCATCATCATCATCATCATCATCATCATCATCATCTAAGGAATTCTTTAAGATTTAGAAACAGATTAAAATCGAATGGGAGCAAATCGGGACTGTATGGAGGATGTATGACAGTGAACCCAAGGCGTCGAATTGTTGAAAATGTCGCAGAGCTCGTGTGTGTTCCGGCATTGTCATGCTCAAGGTGAAGGTGCTTCAAGCGTGGACTAACACCTCGAATTCGAAACTCTATTGCAGTCCTCTAGCGGCAGAGTGCTCCAAATATGTAGGCATGAAGAATAAATATGTAGAATGTTAATAACAGTTATTTTATTTAAAATGCTTTAATGGTTTTCACTTAATTTGGAGGCATTACTTTTCAGCACGTCCTCGTATTTTCGTTACAGACATAATACAGCAGCAAGGAAGATATCAGTTCCCGTCACGAAACCACTTCTGCAAGTGAGAAGTGTATTCCGTTCAATCCCTAAACGTTATTGCCGGCGGTAGTGTAACTGAGGTAACTGGGAAACGATCCGCTAAACGAAGTTCACACTCTCTCCGGTTCCCCCAATGCATCTCTCACAGAATCATCTGATATTCAACTGGGTTTCACGGAGCACTCCGTCGTGGTAGTGTAGGACCTGATGCACCGCTTCAAGAGAGGAGTAAGGGATGGGGCGGCCCGGGAGGTAGAGGGGGGATGCAGAGGCGCTGGGCTGCTTCGGAGAAGAATCGCTGCGGAGGGCCCTTCGCCCTCGAGCGCCCACCTACTTGTTGCTCCGAGTTAGTTCGTACCGCAGGGCTCCCACCTCATGTTGCAGATCCAAGCGGCTGTCGTGTGTGTGTGTGTGTGTGTGTGTGTGTGTGTGTGTGTGTGTGTGTGTGTGTGTGTGTGTGTTTGTGTGTGTTTTGGCTAGCTTTTTTCCTTATTCAAATGGTTCAAATGGCTCTGAGCACTATGGGACTCAACATCTTAGGTCATAAGTCCCCTAGAACTTAGAACTACTTAAACCTAACTAACCTAAGGACATCACACACACCCATGCCCGAGGCAGGATTCGAACCTGCGACCGTAGCAGTCACGCGGTTCCGGACTGCAGCGCCAGAACCGCACGGCCACCGCGGCCGGCTCTTCCTTATTCGGCACACTATAGGGTAGTAGGATTGGTCTTTTCCAAGACGCCACCTCCTAACGAATGTTCGCGATCCACGTGTCTGATCTTGATAGTGTAGCATGGAAAGCTTTTGACGAACAACTCTGCCGTTTTCGAATGGTTTTCAGCCACGAGGTTATCTGTCTCCCAATGGATCTTTTACCGTATAACTTTCCTTCAATAATAACGTGAAGTAACTGAGGTCTCTTCCCCTCTCATATTATGTCACAGGTACTGAATCTCTCTTAGTTTTATAATGTGTAGCGATGCGTCGATACAAATACCGGGTGATCAAAAAGTCAGTATAAATTTGAAAACTGAATAAATCACGGAATAATGTAGATAGAGAGGTATAAATTGACACACATGCTTGGAATGATATGGGGTTTTATTAGAACAAAAAAAATACAAAAGTTCAAATAATGTCCGTCAGATAGCGCTTCATCTGATCAGAATAGCAATAATTAGCATAACAAAGTAAGACAAAGCAAAGATGATGTTCTTTACAGGAAATGCTCAATATGTCCACCACCATTCCTCAACAATATCTGTAATCGAGGAATAATGTGAACAACACTGTAAAGCATGTCCGGAGTTATGGTGAGTCATTGGTGTCGGATGCCGTCTTTCAGCACCCCTAGAGATGTCGGTCGATCACGATACACTTGCGACTTCAGGTAACCCCAAAGCCAATAATCGCACGGACTGAAGTCTGGGGACCTGGGAGGCCAAGCATGACGAAAGTGGCGGCTGAACACACGATCATCACCAAACGACGCGCGCAAGAGAAAGCGTGTAGCAATATGGGGTGGTTCTAATACAACCCCATGTCATTCATAGCATGTGTGTCAATTTTTACCTCTCTATCTACATTATTCCGTGGTTTATTACGTTTTCAAATGTATTCTGATTTTTTGATCACCCGGTACATTTCAAAGGGCTCATTTCTTTTTCAGTACTTAGTCCAAGGTTGAAATTACATTCCCATAGAGGAAAACGGAGAATAGGCCGCTATGCTGCACAGAATTAATCTCGTACTCCGCTGCAAGGTCTGACCTCGTCAAGAATTTTGTCATTCTCATGAACTGTTTCCTGCCCTGTTCAGTTCTGCATTTCATTTCTCGCTTGGACTCTCATAGTTACTCCGAACTGCTTCCTAAGTATTTAAAGCAGCACACTTATCTACATGTACATGATTACTCTGCCATTTAGAATTAAGTGTCTGGCAGAGGGTTCATTGAACCACCTTCAAACTATTTGACCACATTACCTTATACTGTGCGATTTGTTTCGATTTCTCTTTTAGAGAATGCCGTGATTTTGGTCTTGGAAAGTTTAATGCTTAGGCTGATCTCTTCGCTGTGTTGAATTACGCAGTTTATCATGAACTGAAGCTCGTCTTTTATTAATGACGGTGAGGTCCACGTATTTGATTATGTTCATAACTTCCCCATTCACTGAAATCAATCCACGATTCCTCGAAGATTGCCTCAGAATAGATGTTGGACAATAGGGTAGATAATACCCAGATCCGGAGTAGTGCGTTGTAATTCTGAAATACCGTCCAAACAGTTACGCACCACGTGCCTATTGCTCGTGTCAAAGCACGCGTACTGGCTGGATATGCGTTAACAAACCTCTTTACACAGGGATTCTCAAAATTCGTTCTCACATGATACCAGCATCTGCAGGCACTTTTCAGCTGCACTACAATTCATTGTTCGATTTGTTTTGATTTCCATTTTAGAGAATACCATGATTTTGGTCTTGGAAGGGTTAATGCTTAGACTCAGCTGAATTAGGCACTTTGTCATGAACTGAAGAGCATACAGCTCGTCTGCAATTATTATGGTGTGGTAAGAGTATCTAATGTTATTCTTAGCTTACCCATTTATTCTGATCTCTCCATGAATGGATATGTTAGTGAACAAGTAATGACCTCTCTGAGTTTTTTTCGGTGACCTACTGAAACACCACATATTTACTCGCTTAAGGGAAACAGCAAATTTACTTACATACGTAATGAAATTCTAGCAGTACACTTCTGAAAAGGGCTATATATACATCTACAATCCGCAAGCCACCTTTTAGTGCGTAGTGCACGTTACTTCTGGTACCACTGCCCTCCCCTTTGCCTGTGCCATGATCAGCAAACTGTTCGTGAGAGGAACGATTGTGGGCACAAGCTGTGTTACCGACTCTCCTTGGAGCACACGCTCTTGAAATTTCAACAATAAACCTCTGCGTGATACGTAACGCCTCTTGCAGCATCTGCCACTGGAGTCTGTTTGGCATCTCCGTAACGCTCATGTGCTCGCTTAACGGTTACGTGACGAAATGCGCCGCTCTTCTTTGGATCTTTATCTCTTCAATTGATGAAACATAGTCTACCTGTTCTTGAGTGCTGCTTATCATTCCAGGATTCTTACTAAGTTGTTTTGTAACCCACTTCTTTCGTTCACGAATTAAATTTTCATAACTTTCTTCTAGTGAATCTCAGCCTTGCTCTGCTTTTACTACAATTAATGTTATGTGGCCATTTCACGGTTTTCCTAAGTATTTTACTATACTTAAAAGTTTCCAACGATTTACAACTACTAGCGTACTCCAACAATAATAGATCTCTTCGCCTATTTGAGCCCTGTAATTACTTATTTACGTTCAGCGTCAACTGCAAGTCGTTGTATCAATTATCAATCCTCTGCAGGACTTCCTGCATTTCGTTACAACGGCCTCATAAACCCGAATACCGTTACAAATCTGCATCGAATGTCTTCCCGAAGTCAAGGAACACTGCACAAACCTAGTTTCTGCATTTCTGAACGAACAGAGAAAGCTGTGTTTGCAAGATCTTCGTTTACAGAATCCACATTTATTTTTATAGGGGAGAGTTCCGTTCTCCGAAATGTTATAACGCGTGAGCGTAAAATGTATTTTTGTAATTCTAGAACAGACTGACGTCAGCGCAAACGCATCTGTTCGACGGCATTTTTTGGGAACAGGAGTGACCTGTGCTTTCTTCCAGTCGTTTGGTACTTTTCGTTGCTCTAGCGATCTACGATACACTACTGCTGGAATGGGAGCAAGTTCTTTCCCATAGTCACTGTAGAACCTCACAGGTCTCATCAAGTCTAGATGCTTTTCCACTGATGAGCGATTTAAGTCGAATTTTCTATTCCGCGATCACTTATCTCAACATCTAATAATATGGCGTTCGTGCGGCGGTTGGAACTCTTAACGGAACTGCGTACGGAGTTGGGGAAAAGGAATGCGTATTTTGACGCAAGCTGTACTCGGGAAGAGGATGGAGATCGACCTTCTGCCATTGACAGAAAGCTAAAGACCGCGTAGTTTTAATGATCAGATAGCACTTGAGAGTAGTGTGTCATATGTCTGCTGTTGTGCTGTACTTTACAGGTAATGATTCCGATGTTCCTCCCCTGCATCATTTTCGTATACAGTTGGTTATACCACGAAACGTGACGATCCGTAATCGTGTTACTACATTCCATCAAGTTGAATCGTTTCGCACAACAGAATTTTTTATGCCGTGCCCGTGCAATCAGAATTCCGGCAAATGTCGTAAACGCGAGAATGGCAGTTGTTCACGGTTCCTTGAACTCCTTGCTGTCAGGACCCCTCTGGGATATACTCCTCTACGCTATCTGGAGTCCACATTTCGTAAAACAACTGTACGGTAGACCATCTTTAAGTGGCGCTCATAAAGAAACTATACCAGAAAAAGTAAACTGAGTACCTAAAGTAAACCGAATGGCCGAAGCCACGGAAAGGGTTTTCTGACTTGAAGATGTACTTTGTATGACACCCGATGACACGGTTAAAAGCGCTGTATGGCGATATCTGAGCAGTATGTTAAAGGCAGGTGTGTGGTGAGCACATCTACATATCGCGAGTCAACCGACTTATCTAGATACATGCTCAGCAATCCACCGGCAAGGAGAGTTTCTTGCACCACTACTAGCCATTTTCTTTCCTACTCCACTCGCGAACACAGCGAGGGAAAAATACTATCTACATGCCTACGTACGAGCCCTATTTCTCGCACCTTATTTTCGTGGCCCTTACGCAAAATGTACGTTGGGGGCAGTAGAATCGTTCTGCAGTCAGCTAGTCAGCTTCAAATGCCGGTTCTCTACATTTTCTCAACGGTTTTCCCCGAAAAGAACGTCGCGTTTCCTTTGTAACGTAAATTTTCTAGACAACAACCGCAGACTGCTACTCATCGGTCCGATAGATAATTTACAATCGCACCACAAAGTATTGGCACACGTGCGTATTTATCGTTGCCGGTTACAAACGTCGCACCTTCCGGTACACAGCACATGTACGTGCTACCTCACATACCAGACATTACAATTCTGCCCACAGTGCCTACCATTAACAAAGAAATGCAGTGTTAAGGGCAAAGATGTATCTCCTCTGCACACAAAAAGTATTGGCACAGTGCGTGGCTTCTCGGTATATTGCTGGGTTTTCAGGTACCGGAACGCCATCTGCTGACGCAATAGACACTGCGTGTTGTTGAGGGCCCAGTCGCCAGTATGTTGCTGTATTGCGCGATAGTGGTCAGCATGGGGCCGAACAAGAAGGAACATTCATTGGCGTTGCGTGAGAGTGGTATTGCTCCATTCACAAGGGAGAAGCTATGGACAAATCGGAGCAGAGGTGTCTGTTAGCTACAGCACGGTACGAGCCATCATTCATAAATATAGAGAGACTGGAACAACAGCGAATAAGGGTCGTCCTGGATGTCCGAAAGTGCTTACAACCCGAGAGAGTCGCCGTATCATCGCACTTGCTCGGAAGGAACCTGCTACAAGTGCAGCAACTATTGCTGAGGTTGTTCAGACAACGTCCCACAAGACGGTTAGTGTTCAAACTATACGAAATGTGTTGAATGAGGCTGACACGCATGGACATCTCCCAGGAAAAAATCCATACATATCGGAAATTAACCGGCAGAAACGCCTGCAGTTTGCCAAGCACATCAGCAAGCCGATGGAGTTTTGGAACACTGTGATATTTAGCGACCGAATCGAAGTTCAATATGTTCCGATTTGATGCAAGAAAGAAAATTTGGCGTAAGCCGAATACGCACTTAGACATCAAACACGTGCATCCAACAGTCAAACACGGTGGGGGCGGTATCATTGTCTGGGGCTGTATGGCGGCGCCGGCGTTGGAAATCTAGCTGTAATCCACGGTACAATGGATCATACGAGATACGTCGACGAGTTGCGAGGTAATTTACACGCCAGTGCACAGACATTGGGCCTTACTGGGATGTTTCATTTCCAGCAAGACAACGACCCAAAACATACCACCATGAAAACCCGGGAGTGGTTACTGTACAATGCCCCCAGAAGGGTTCTAACTCCACCTCAGAGCCCTGATTTGAGCCCCATTGAGAATCTGTGGGCTCATCTTGACACACAAGTCAGAAAGAGGCGTCCGTCTGGTGAAAACGACCTGCAGAAAGTGTTCCTGGAGGAATGGCCGAAAATTACTCCTGATATCACCCGGAATTTAATACAAAGCATTCCTAGGCGTTTACGTGCTAAAGGGATGCACAGTAGCTATTAGAAGGTGAACATCAATGAAGAAAACGAACACACTGTCCAATTCATAAGCGTGTGCCAATCCTTTTTTGGATGCAGAAGAGAGATTTTTATTTTCATAACACTGTATGTTCCTTTTACGGACAGGTGATTTGGACATATTTGTAACCTAAGGTGGCAAGTGTCTGGGTTCTGTTCTGAAATATATGTTTCGTTTAACCTACAACCACTAAAATGTAACTGCGCCAATAATTTTGGTGCGACTGTATGTATATTGAGAATAACAGCGGTCGTTTCACACTGTCCCGTGGTACTCCTGACGACGATACACTTTTCTCGAATGAACACTCGCCGTCAAGGACAACGTACCGCGTTCTATTAAGAATTTTTCGAGCCACTCACATATCTGGAAACCTAGTGCGTATGCTCGTACCTTCATTACCACTCTGAACTGCAAGGCGGATACAAGACGCATAGGTCATATAGCTTATCGGGGATTCTAGAAGAATGCGGGTTTCTGAGGTCAACAGTGTACAGGGTTCATGTTCATGTTTCGACACGCATAAACTGCCGTACATGACGCCTACACGTGTTTGATGAACCGACGTCACCTCAAGAATTCCTTTATACCAGTACTGTACTGAGACGAACACCACGTGTGCTTCAGGACCAGACGACGGGCATCATACCCAGGGCCTGCTCGTGACGTTTAGCTGCTCCACTGTACTAGTAAATGCAATGCGGAACTCTGCAAGAGGTTCCGGATGTCTATACGACAAGCACATCATCGTCAGTAATTGAATTCAAAACTGCACTTATTAGTAAGGATGGTGCAATTATTAATGAGGATGTTTTCGGTGTGAACATTATTTTTAATACTAACAACCAGTTAATTTAAACCTTTCGAAAAAGTTGTAGAGTGAATTCATGAATAAAAGACAAAATTCAATTGGAATCTGGCGCTGAGTAACATAAAGGTAATCGGAACGTTATAAAAAGTGAACGATAGCCACTGTAATAAATACCTACAGGCGCTAGACACAAGAGTTGTGAAACGAGACGCGAGGTTCCGTACAATCGATAGCAGCGTGGCAGCGCCTCCAATCAGCTCCAATCACGGCTGATTGGACGGCACACGTCACGGACGCGACAGCGCGCACTCGGTCCCGTTTGACGCTCGCTTTTCGCCCGCGGCCCCTGCCGATCAAAGAGTGCGACTGCCCTAGGGCAAAGTCCAGCACCTGCTCTCAGGCAATTTCATTCTGTGACTCCAGTCTCCCTACGCTCGTTCCGAAGGCAGCGTATCGTATTTCGAAAATTGTATGCTTGGTGCATATCGTATCTATATTCACCATAATGAGTATCAGCCTATACAAGCGTACAAGCTGTCCAAATGGAAAAGGAGGGGGGGGGGGGGAGGTGGCAAACTAAAAGAAGAAAGACAAAAGCACGTACTACATGGCTCAACCGGTATGGAAATTCTCGTGTGATGTGGGGTGGGTCATCGACACACACACACACACACACACACACACACACACACACACACACACACACAACATGTAATCGCGATACAAAAAAAAGTTTATCATTACCATCCGCACTCCATCTAGACGAAAATGTCTACTAAATATTTTTTCTAGATCGCTGGCTTCATCTTTCTCACGCAATGTATGCTTCGTAAAGGGCATGTACTAAAGTAAAAGTGAATACTGAAGCAACGAACACTTCAATGTTCAGTTAATCGAAATCTAATGTACCTCAGTGGCATGCGTAGTCACGGAAATTATTGCTACAAATAACCTATCAGTTCTCAAACACGTGACGGTTACTATGGCTGCTACGGCGTTGACTACACACAGTATTTTTGGTCGTTAATACTTCCAGTGCTGATTCAGAACTACGGGGCAAAAGTTTATATTCCGCTCGCTGTTGCTGGATTAACATGGAGTCATTACCCATCAATCAGATCTCACGCATACTTTAATACCAGCAGAAAATACTCCTGTCGGAGCAGAAAAAGACTGACAGAAGAGTGGGGAACCAGACGCTTCAATCCTCATTCTACCTTTCTCACCAAAAATCTTGGCATGCGAATACACCATCTCCTTTATCTTCCATTCTCTCTCTCTCTCTCTCTCTCTCTCTCTCTCTCTCTCTCTCTCTCTCACTGGCAAAGTCTAATGTTTCTCCCATCACTCTCTTCTCTGGTACTCCCTTTTAGCACAAAATAGCGCTAATATGTTTGCTTGCCAAAATTTTTTGGTATGAATGGCGGAACGAGGATTGACGCAGCTGGTTCCCCACTTTCCTGTAATACCTTTCAAAGAGGAGAATATTCGCCCTTTTTGTGCTCCAACATGACCATTTTTCAGCTGGTTCCCTTCTTTTCTCTGTTACAGCAGAGTGTGCTACTTATCAAACGAATTCCGTACGTCGGCGAAGTTTTGACAGTTTATAAACAAACTTCGACTCATTAACATACACTGAGACGTATAAATAACAAAGAATTACGCATAATACAACGTTGAAACAAATTCGTCTCCTATCCAACGCAGTTTCATTTTACTCTACCTTGTCCAAAAATATGCAACATTTTAAGGCTACACCTACACAAAAACACACATCACCTTTAGGGTACACCTACAGTATCAAAAATTCGGTGTTCGATTTGCAAATACAAAGAATTACGTATGGCAAAATAATTTTTGTAATGCGTAAGGCACCATCGAATAATTTCCGGATCAAACAACATGTGTGTGTGTGTGTGTGTGTGTGTGTGTGTGTGTGTGTGTGTGTGTGTGTGTGTGTAATCTTATGGGACTTAACTGCTAATATCATCAGTCCCTAAATTTACACACTACTTAACCTAAATTATCCAAAGGACAAACAAACAAACCCATGCCCGAGGGAGGACTCGGACCTCCGCCGGGACCAGCCGCAAACTCCATGATTGAAGCGCCCCAGACCGCTCGGCTAATCCCGCGCGGCATGTATGGGTGTGATGTGCTCATTATACAGAGACAGCGCGTCATAAAATTTTATTTATGAAAAAAAAATTACGTCTGAAACAGTTTGGTGACCTCAGAACACTTGCGGTGACCCCACACCCCTTGCCAGTTAAAACTACATTTACATCGTAAAAATGTTTCAGGTTCCAGGGATCATCGTCTTAAGAACAAATGGTAAAAATTTCGACGATCTGCCATGAATAAAAATAGAAGTGGCTATCCCCACAATTAGTACTGTTGCTACCAAAGATCATGACTGCTCACGGTTTTCTCAGGAACCGCCCATAAAAAACAAATGGTGCTTTTATAAATCGTCTTAAAGACCACCCTAGACCATACTTAAAAGAACCAACGGATTTGCTCAAGTTGCCTGAACTGGAATACGTGTGTACTGTTTAAATTTTGACACTGTACTGTAGGATAGTACTTCCGATAGGTATACAAATGATCGCTAGGCCAAAGGTTATTCAAAACACTTGACCCCTTATCTCTGTGATCAATAGAACCCGAGATATGAACCGCTGAAGAATCGCACTGTCGCGAGCGACCTTTTGGAACGTATTGGTCGGAGAAACGTTGTGCTCTTGCGGGATCAGACCGACTTTGGCAACGAACAACTTTTCAACAAATGCGTTTTACTAAAGGAAAATACGAGCTGCGGGGACCAGTCCACATAAAGGAACATCGTGAAAGAAAGTAAAATTTTTCTACTGATAGTAAATGTGCAGAGTCTGATACATGCTGCACTTACTACAACCGCAGCGATGACACTTCGCCGTGAATGGGACAAGTAACTGCACTGACTATAGGAATGTGTGGTTTCATGAGGAGCCCCACTGTCCCCGTCCACTGAGATCTACCTGGTCTTTGTTTAGATGTGGCTGTTCCTCCGCGTTTCTATTTTACAATCACATCACCAACAGTTGACTTGGGCATCTTAAGAAGGACTATAATGTCCCTGATGGATTTGCTACTGAGGCGCCATTCAATGCCTAGTGCACGTTCTAAATCACTCAGCTCTCGTGACCGACCCATTCTGCTGTACTGCTTTTCTACTGACAACACAGTACTCCCCGATTCGTTATTTAGTGTAGGATTCGCCTCTCGTGAGATCTAGTAGTTAAATTCCGCATTACATACGGGTGTACGGACATTTTTGGTCAGATAGCGTAGTTTTAAGTGATGTGAATGGGAAGTACCGTTTTATTGGTGGGATCGAGGGACACCGCTGCTTGCCAACGAAGGAGATTGATTGTCTTGTCTGTAACGGAAAATTTCCCAGAGGTTTGTGATTTTTTTTCAAAGGTTTGGGATTAAATATAGGTCGGACTATCAGATCGACCGAAGGCTTACAATCTTAAGCTTTTTCAGAATTACTGTTGGTAAAATACAGAAAATGGTTCAAATGGCTCTGAGCACTATGGGACTTAACATCTGAGGTCATCAGTCCCCTAGAACTTAGAACTACTTAAACCTAACTAACCTAAGGACATCACACAAATCCATGCCCGAGGCAGGATTCGAACCTGCGACCGTAGCGGTCGCGCGGCTCCAGACTGTAGCGCCTAAAATACAGAAAAGCTGCTTAAAAGCTGTAATATTTCTGGCTTAGTCAGCCATCATATTAGGCTCCAAGAAGCTGTTCCCAGAGCAGTGGAGATACAAGAAATATATAGATGACGAAATGTGGTGTGAGGTTCCTGTGACAGATGTTAGTTAGATTCGGTACCATTCCCGTGAGAAAGACCGCCTGCATAATGCTACTGCTCTGTGATTGGCTGCTGTGTTCGGAGCAAGGGCGCCAAAACGTTAAAGTATAGTTATTATTATTAGTTAAACTACTCATTGGAAAGACTTCACTTTTTAATATAAATATCTCTTAACAGCTGACTATCAATCAGTCATTTTAGAACTATTAAAAACAATTTAAATCAAAAACAAAAGACTGACGAAATTGCAGACGAAGCACTTCGGGGAAGCGTTCGGGTCACGCCTTTTCTGGTATGGCGCGCGAAGTGTTCGGGCTGTTCGTCACTCTGGATTAGGCAGTCTAGAAGAACAGACATGTTGTCTGTCGTAGGATGTGTTTCCAACTTTTAATTAAGTTCCTGTTCATCATTGTGGATTAGGTAGTCGAGATGTACAGTCATGTTGTCTGTGGCAGGATGTGCTTGCCAGTATTCAGTATTAAAAGATTCACTCCGGTAGTCATGAGGTACAGACACGTGCCACAAATAGTGTAAAGATACATTTTCGTAAACATTGTGTTTGATCATGTACTTTGCTGTATCAGAAGGTGTTGTGTTAAGATCATGTAGTCTTCTCGTGTGGCTATATTAAAACACGCGAGTGGCATCCCAAAGAAGTCATACATTATTTCAGAACAGAACCTCGCTAAAAGTCAGTTTCAGCCTCAAGATACAGAACCTACGACCTGCGTGCTGTTTTCTGCGCTGGGGACATCAACTTGAAGACATCAGGTTAGTGAACTATAACAGAACCTTCGTATTCCACACAGTGCAGTGGAAACAACTAGGCGCCTCACGTGTACTGCATGCACAGAACAATTGTGCTCAGTGACACGTCATCTGCAGTAATGCAGATGAGGTAAAGGAGAATCATCGTTATTAAGACCAACAATCAATTCATTCTTCCTTTCTTGCCGTAAAGCTGCTTCACGGGTGTGAAACGTGAACCATAAACAAAGAGAAAACGAAAACCCTTGTAGTGTTTGAGCTGTGGTGTTGGACACGGTAGAACCATGAATCAAAGTCTAGAAATTTCGTAGAACGGGTTTTTATATGAGACTCTTCTCCCCCAACGTATCTGAACCGTGTCGTTTGCCACGGTTCCTGTTTTCCTTTGGTTTATTTCTGTTTGAAGTTTCCACACTTTCCTAGAGGGCGTTGCGGAGCCTCCGCGAGCAAGCTGCTAGCGCGTCCACTGGGAGGTGGCGGTATGCCGTGCCGAGAGCGGACGAGGCAGTGGAGACGACCGTTCTGGACCGGAAAGCTCGGTCCCTCTACGCTAAGTCTGGATGGGCCCAAAAACCCGGGGCGTGAGGGCACAACAGGCCGTAATTCTGTGGACAACGTTTGCTTTCCGTTCATGAACTGGGGAAGCTATGAAGCCCGTCTGCGGCTGCCAATAACCTCCAGAAGGTCGTCGTCTGGCGGGGCCAATCTCCCGGTGTTGTGAGATTTATAAATAACTGCGTGGCAACGTTTCTCTGCTCTGAGTTTGTGATAGGAAATTGCCTTGCGTGTGTGTTACTGGCCCCTCGCATGATCGTGTATTTGAACGCCATGCTGACTTATTTGAGGCGCGTGTCGTAAAAAAATTTTGGGCTGTGGACCTTCTGCGAGCCGTTGTTTTCCCATGGACGGCGTAGGTCAGTGTGTGGATAACCACGTTGTAAAATGTTTAGGTAACCTTGAACTGTCTGGCGGAGAGAAAGAGTGAACTGTGGCCAATTAATTTTATGGATGTCTGAATTGCGAGATTATGTTAATGTTCGCTAATATCTGTTGTTTTAGTACGTAGGCATATTTAACTTTAGTCATTGTTAGTTCCCGTGGCATTTCAGTGCTCTATTTAATTATATTTAAGGTAGTGCTAGAGTTTCTATCTGGTAATCCGCCAAGCCACGACTGATGTCGGTTGATCGGTCTGTCTGAAATGTTGGGTCTGTTGGGTAGAGACGGTTGGTTGACTTGCTCTCCTCAGCTCCGAATTCCAGTATTGATACTACGGCTGTAGTTCTGCCGGAATCTCATTTGCAGAAGTTGTGAGCACAAATAAAGCTACCTTTGCCTCTAATTTTCGTCCGCTGGCCAGCAAGCTTTGGTTAATTAAAAATAGCCAAGTGGTCTTCGTCCAACCTAGTGGCTCGTGTTAGACGAGTTCCCTTTCCAGTTCGGGTAAATGTTTCCTCCTCCTGGTGGAGCCATCCTCTTTCCCGAGCCACGCTGGGGTAAGAATTGCCTCTATTGTCGCTCAATGTTCCAGGAGAATTAAATAAGAGGTTAATTATCCACTCCACCGTTATGCCCAAGAAAGGCGAATTAGAGTAGTTCTGGATAACCTAAGTATTTTACATTATTAAGATAGTTCTAGGTTTGGAGAAATTGCTGTTTGGTAAAATTTAGCCTTCTGTGTCGGTAATCCGGCGCATTCCACGATCCAACATTGTTATAGAACTGAAAGATTTGGTTTTGATACATTTGCTGAGACGTGGCTTAATTATTTGCTATTGATGTTAATTGCTTTAAATGAATCTTCTTTAATCTGTGGTTATAATTCTTAATGAGTGATCGTCCTTAACGGTGTAACATTTAATGTCATCTGATTGTCCCCTATGTCACCTACTGACTTCATTCAGAGACTGAAAAGGTGATCCTTGCTCAAGTTTATGGCACTTCATTAACCGTTGATCTTTATCGTTTATGGTCTTACATATATGTTTGTTAAAAAGGAATAATCTTAGATCCCTATTGTTTATTAAGTAATTAAGTTATATAGCAAATATTAAGAGTGCAAATATTCTCTCATTGTTACACTTGCTTGTTCTGTGGTTTGCACTGAAGGGTGTGACAAATGCAAAATCTAAAGTGAAGCGTTGGGGCGAATTAATCCTTTCCCTTATCAGTACCTTTAAAGATAACTGATTGTTTGTCGCTTGTTACTGAAACTGGCTGGGAGAATAGTTTGTTGATTGACCCAGTAGAAAGAGTATATCAGTATCATTCCTGCTAAGTCCGTGAAGATAAATTCAGAACACCATTAGCTTACCACACAAGCATGTTAGCAATTATTCTTTCCATGTCCCATTCGCGTGGGGGGATTAAAGGAAACCATAATTTCTGATTCAATAATAATAAAAATAAATAAAAATCTCAGGCACACTGTTTATGATAAATCGCTGTATATAGATGTAGATCTGTTCCGGCGTAACGAAAAGCGCAGGCACGAAAATAAAGAACGCAAGAGTAGAGATGGCTGTGACACGAAGACAGCCTATAGTTCGCTGACTAGGACCGTACCATGACAGGAACGGTCTCTAGCCGAAGAGAATATAAGCGCTGCTCCTGCCGGCCTCGGGCAAACAGTAGAAGACGGACACTTAGTAGACCCGGACTAGAAGAGAGCAGTAAGAGAGATGTTACTTGTGATCCACACCCATCACTTGCATGGACATTTTATATAGCGAAAGACAATGGTTATTTGCATGTCGGTGATAGCTTGCAACACGACATTGTAAACCAAAGTTAAGTATTGTCAATCTACTTTACTGTAGTAAAAACCATTAATGTGATTTGCTTAAATTGTTGTATAGTTACCCGAGAAAGCAACATTCCTTGGCACCCTATAAGAGACGAGTGGGCAGGGCTCGACAAGATCCATATCCTGTACTTCAGTCCCTATAAGCAGAGACTTGTTCGAACTAGTGTCTAACCTCCGCTAAACCTTCAAATCGTCTGAGAAATAATATCACATAACTGAGTGTCGATTTGCCTCGTAAATGCCAAAGCGCGCGCAGTCACAGGGTATGGTTATTGCACGTTATCTCTCCGTGTTGGAAAGTAGTTGCCAAGTCATGGCTTCTGAGGTTAATGGACAGTGTTTGACAAGCCGATAGATTCACCGAGAAAGAAATCGTTGCTCACTTGAAAATAAGTGGGGATTTATTTCCGAATGTGACAGACAGCTGATAGCCAATGCACCATTCGCCCGAACCTGTGCCGGTCTTCCTGCATTCAGATCCTCCTTTACAGACAACTGCTCTGGCCACGAACAGCTTCCGACGCTACAGTTGCGCGGAATTTACACTTATTTTCACTTTGTTTGACGTACGCGGTTTTCTTTCTGCTTAATTTTCATTGTAAAGGCTTGAACAAAAACCGTTCACCCGGCAACAGCAGGTGCGCTGAGTTAAATATGCCAACTAATCGAAATCGAGAAAATCTGAAACGTATTATTGTTTCTTCAATGACGAAAGGATCATGAAGGCTTCCACATTTGTGTGCACCCTTCGCAGAATTCTTGCTGCACTAAATGCAAAACGAAACTTGCTGATATGCTAAAATCTAATTGAGGACCGTTTTTACAAAATTCGACCACTACAAAAATCGCAAAAAGGAGTTAAATGTGTATTCGTACGCTTCTAAATGGGAAAAATTTATTTCAGTATACGGATTTTATGGAATGTTTTTCACCTAATGTGAACATCTACTGCTTCTGGTAGTTACTTATGAAAAGTTTTTGATAAAGTAGCTCAGTACTCCCGACGAGGGGGTCAGAGTTATGTGCTCCGTGATACAGTACTTGATACTATTAAAAAGGCTCTGAGAAAATTTTAAGCCGTAACTTTATCATCATATCACGAGATTCTGACCTACCATGGTACCTATACGGTTCTGGGCAAGGACTGTCATGTGTACGATTCCAAGACACTGCTCACAGATTAATAAAAAAGACGCTACAGTTCAAAAGGCCTGAAGGCCGAGTTCTTATTTGTAAAAATAAAAAATCAAGGTAGTGCCATCCGCAAAGTCGAAACAATGTACTTTTCCTCTCCGATCATTACTGAAGTGAAGAAAACTAACATAAATAGTTTCAAGGACATTGGTCAATCACCTACAATAAAACCGAGAAACCTCGAGTGTGTCAAAAAAAGTTGACGATGTAAAGAAATTAAAAAGGTGTTTTGATACATCAGAAGCAGCCCGCGAATTCTATGGGATGGCCAGAGTGTTCTGTTGCATATGACAATGAAAATAATGAAGTACAGTACCTTAATGAACCAGTTTATTAAATTATTTCTTCAGTAAGTAACATTACTGCTATAAAATAATCTGTAGATATTCATTTTTTATTTGCAACTGAAAGCTCAGAAATGTTTTTCCGGCGAAGTATTATGTATCTACAGTTTGTGAAGTATGATTTTGTAAGGCATCAACAATGTATACTGTTCAAGTAATTCAATAAAACTTTTTTGCTGAAAATTTGGCTTTTTGTAGATGTGGTCTGTTGTGAAAATAATCCTCAATTGGCATCTGTGCGTGCAACTGGTGCAAGATCGCAAGTGACCTGATAAAGGCGACCACTTTTGCAGCAGGAAAAAGCGGGCGGTACTTCTTGTGGAAACGTTTACGAAGGGCTCAGTTCCCATGTGTATTTCTGTTGCCAAGCAGGAATTATAGCATGTAGATCCGTTGGCCGCAAAGCAGCCGTCGCTTTTTGCGTCGCTGCTCCTGAGTAAAATTAAATGAAATATGTGACAGTGACTGCCAAGCGCTCTCATAAACTTTCCGCAAATCTGAACCTCGTTCCGAGTGTTTAGCCTGCAAATCTTCATTTCGTGCGGCAAAGCAAAAGCACCGCCGCCTCTTGTTTATTTTCCTATTTAGTTAATGAACGGCTGCATCGCAAGAACACGAAGCAGCACGCTCTCTCTCTCTCTCTCTCTCTCTCTCTCTCTCTCTCTCACGCACAGGCACACGCACGCGAGCAGGGGATAAGTTTTTATGACGGCTATACACATGACCTTTGTATACAATTCGTTATTCAACTAACTACCATGTATTAAGTTGGTATGTTCGTTCGTAGAATTTATGTTTCGCATTTTGGTATTCCGGTTGCTGTGGGTTTATTTATCAATTGTCATTTTACTTTTAGTTCACTATTGCTATTTGAGTTTACATCTGCCACTTTGTCATCTGGAGATAGGGAATGGCGCTCTGGCCGCTACAAAATGGAGTGACAAATGGAGAAATCTGAACGTTTCCCACGTATTCTTTTTATTATGCTCAACAGCAGCGGAGACAGAAGAGTTCCTAGATAACAGAACGCAGCATTTTATTCTCAATGGAGAGAAGTCTTCCGAAGTAAGAGTGATTTCAGGTGTGCCGCAGGGGAGTGTCTTAGGACCGTTGCTATTCACTATATATATATGACCTTGTGTATAAAATCGGAAGTTCACTGAGGCTTTTTGCGGATGATGCTGTAGTATATCGAGAGGTTGTAACAATGGAAAATTGTACTGAAATGCAGGAGGATCTGCAACGAATTGACGCATGGTGCAGGGAATGGTAACAATCTCAATGTAGACAAGTGCAATGTGCTGCGAATACACAGAAAGAAAGATCCCTTATCATTTAGCTACAATATAGCAGGTCAGCAACTGGAAGCATTTAATTCCACAAATTATCTGGGAATAGGCATTGGGAGTGATCTAAACTAGAATGACCATATAAAATTAATCGTCGGTAAAGCTGATGCCAGACAGATTCATTGGAAGAATCCTAAGAAAATGCAGTCCGAAAACAAAGGAAGTAGGTTACAGTACACTAGATCGCCCACTGCTTGAATACTGCTCACCGGTGTGAGATCCATACCAGATAGGGTTGATAGAAGAGATAGAGAAGATCCAAAGGAGAGCAGCGAGCTTTGTTACAGGATCATTTCCTAATCGCGAAAGCGTTACGGATATGATAGATAAACTCCAGTTGTAGACTCTGCAAGAGAGACGCTCAGTAGCTCGGTACGGACTTTTGTTGAGGTTTCGAGAACATACCTTCACCGACGAGTCAAGCAGTATATTGCTCCCTCTTACGTATATCTCGCGGAGAGACCATGATGAGAAAATCAGAGATAAGAGCCCACACAGGCATACCGACAATATTTCTTTCCACGAACAATAAGAGACTCGAATAGAAGGGAGAACCGATAGAGGTACTCGAGGTACCCTCCGCCACACACCGTCAGGTGGCTTGCGGAGTATAGATGTAGATGTCGACAGCCAGAAACATTCGCGCAGTGTGTGGGGATAATGCCATTGGACAGAGCATGGCAAGAAAATGGTTTTCGCCCTTTAAGGATCGTGTTTGACATTAGTGACTCTCCACGACCTTCGGGATTCGATGATCGTTTAAACGCATTAATCCACAATGATCCACGTCAGTGTACTCAGGAAGTGGTAAATGTGATGAACTGTGATCATTCCACCATCGTGCTACATGTCCGTGCAATGGGGAAGATTCAAAAATCGGGTGTATAGGTACCGCATGCTTTAAGCCAAAATGACAAAAATCACGAGGGTAGCATACGTGCATCTCTGCTTGTTAGTCATCGATTGGCTCGTGAAAAACACCGACCATTCCTATCCTGTATCGTTAATGCCGACGAGAAATCGTGTCTTTGTGCTAACATACGGAAAAGAAACGAAAAGTCGAACTCCAAACAAAGCAGAAACTCTCCGTTCAAGGATCTGCGCGCATTTAGAAAAGATAATGTTATGCATCTGGTACGGCAGTGCCGGTGTGGTTCACTATGAATTGCTTCCCCGACGTGTAGCGATCACTGCTGACATTTATAGCCAACAACTGAGAAGTTTTACGGACACAATCCAAGAACAACGACGAGGCAGACTGCGTGATGTGATGCCACTCCATGGTAACGCCCGTCCGCATTCCGCTAGATTGGCAAAAAACAACACAGCAATTGGGTTGGGAAATCATTCCCCTTCCCCGTATTCACCTGATCTTGCACCCTCATATTTCCACCTTTTCCGCTCCCTATCGAACAGCCTTCAAGGAACTACCATTTCGGATGAAAATGCGCTCCGAACATGGCTCTTCGAGTTCTTCCCCCCACAACTACATGATTTCTAGTCACGGAATCGAAAAGTTACCCCAGCGTTGGCAGACTGTTGTAAATAGTGCAGGATAACGTATTATCGATGAGTAAAATCTCTGTTATGTGTATCTGTTCTGCAGAACTTTGTAGCACCTCTCACGAAACGGGTATCTGATGAATGGAAAGCCTCTCAGGTGATTAGTGGAAGATATTTGGCAAAGATTCATCCATTCATTCCTAGATCATTTTATTCTGACTTCAATTATTATTCACGACTTCAAACACATCAGTGATCAGAATACGTAATGGACCACACATGGTTCCTTGCACGTCTCCACGCACCCAAAGTTTTAAGCCGTCCATATTGCTAAGACTATCCTTCAGAACTGGGCAGATATAAATCTGCCTGCTCCTCGGCTGTTCCCGATAAATCAGTCAGTACGTCAAACTCTAGAACGCAACTGCCAAACTGAATTACTCTTGGAAGTGTCTCGAACTTTACCCGACAGCCAAAAAAAGGATGCCCACAGCGCAAGATATTTCCAAGAGGGGGACATTCACCACAAATTCGAAGATCTGAAAATACCATCCCACAGCTGTTGCTTTACTTGATTGAGGCCACTGGCGCACACAAGGAATTAAATCCAGAAGAAGAAACCATCTGCACAAATTTCAATTAACTGACTACTTGTTCGCATTGTTAACCCTGGCCCTTAATAGGTATCTCCAAGAAGAAACCGCATAAAATTTACTAGAAGTGAAATACGACTGCCAGTTATTGACCTCGAGACAAGACTGAAACATCACATTATAAAGACAAATAATAAATAAGAAGGAAGTTTACATGTTCCTATTATTTGGAATGGCAATACGTAATCACTGAAATTTCACATTACGCATAACAAATGAATATGTAATTTGCAAATAAATAAAAATGTAGTTAGTTAAATAGCTGGCAGCAAGAGGCTAAATAAACAGCATTTAACAATAGCTAATAGCTCTAGCAGGCGGCAAAGAACGTGCGCCCTGAATACACAAAGAAACTCAATAAATTCAAATACCCAGCATTTCATGGACAATGAAACTATTAGATGGAAACACAGAAGACAAGAGGGGTGTCAATAGGAAACATTATGAGGTGAGCTGCCAGTTCTCGTCACATTGGAAAGTAATTACATGTGGTGTCCATCGTGATAGAGGACCGTACATTAATATCCTTCCAATCAGTTAGATGGTCAATGCAAAGTTTCCTGGTCTTACAATCTCATCAAAAGAGGGCTCAACTGTAGTTTTGGTTATGGAAATACTTTGTGGCGAACTCAGAGTAACTGAACTGTGCAAATAAACACTACAGACGTTCACAAGCCGTAAGAAATCTTCAACGAGAATTTCAGTTAAATATAAGTTACAGTGTCAAGTTAATGTCATTGTAATTTCTTAACAATCTCAGAAGCTGCTTTTCATAGATCTTCGGAAATGCCTAAACGCGCCATGCAAATGTTTTCAGACCGCCATCTGTCCGATGGAGCATAAAACATGACTCATCTGAAAAGACCACTTGCCGCCAGTCAGCGGACGCAGAGTTGCTGTACTGGCGCGCAAACTGCAGTCTCCGCAGCCGATGGACAGCATTAACCATGGGTGCTTGAATCAGCCGCCCACTGCGCTATGTTCACTGAACCGTCGTTGAGGAGACAGAGTTCGTAGCCCCCTCGGTTCATCTGGGCGATCGGTTGCTCACCAGCTGCACGTGTGTTCGCTCGTACACACGTTGTTCGCCACTGGTATCTATGGCCTGTGGTGCACCACAGTTGCATCGGCGTCGGTATTGTATAGCGCCGTCTTGCAATGCACGGTATACTTCACACAAGGAGACAATGGAATAGTTAAGAAACGTAGCCGTTTCGGAAATGCTTACACCCTTAGCCGAAAGCCAATGATCACGTCCTTTTGCACGTCACATAAATCGCCCCGTTTCTCCATCTCCACTATTCCTGCTCCTCCTCCTCCTCTCCCCCCCCCCCCCCAACAAGTTTTACATACCCTCCATTGCTAGTGCTGCCATCTGTGAGTGGTTATTGCACGTTGATGTCCAACATAGACAGTGTCAACATTGCTGTGACTGGACTGTTTATTTTATCTGTTGAGCTTATACTTACATGGTTATTGATTTAATCTGTAGACGAAATGAGGTTTTAACGTTTTTATTGGTTTCGTACTATCCAGGACCGCTGTTCTCGTAATCTTCGGAATAAACATTAAGTCTCAGCATATCAATCACTGTGTGAAATTTGTGTTCTGTACTTCGCTTGTCTAGCATTTTTCACTTCCGCGAAGACCACCTCAATACGAACCTATTGGGACTGACCGTTAAGAAGAGACAGTGGCGCTTTGCGCAGTGGACGGAGGGTGTCCAGCCTCAGTCAGACTGTAGTCTGTCTTCAGTGACGCCACTGGCGGAGGCGGAGGCTCATTTGGAGATGACGGCACGGCGTCCAGCGCACGCGCGCTTCAAATTAGGATTTCCCCTCCACCGGCCCACGCCTGGCTCGTTATCGCAGTTAATACGCCAGGGCGCCCGACTGTCGCGTGTCGCGGCAGATGGACCACGCGCGTCGGCCGAACTTGACTAGGCCCAGCTAGCAATGCAGCGCGTACTCACAGCGTCAAATGGGGCGCGTGACACGCCGCTGTGGTGGGGTAGGCCTAGGCAGACACCTGCAGCAGTAGCCACGAGGCATGCGAGCGGCCACAGTCTCACGAAACAAGTTAATTCGCTGTTGCAAAAGCTTCCGTGACACTCATACTCCACAATCTTTGACGTTACAATTTGACTGCTGCTTTAGCTCCAGAGGGTTCCTGATGCAGGAGGAGACGAAATGTATAGCACAGAAAAATGACAAGTTAATTCGCTGTTGCAAAAGCTTCCGTAACACTCATACTCCACAATCTTTGACGTTACAATTTGACTGCTGCTTTAGCTCCAGAGGGTTCCTGATGCAGGAGGAGACGAAATGTATAGCACAGAAAAATGCCTACAACCACGGTCTAACGCCCCGAAAATCGAGGACACCAAGGATAAAACACTACAACTGTCTGAGGGGGCGGCCAACGGTCACTGAACTTCGTCGATGCGGTGCCGATACACCAGTTACCCACTGGAATCACATTGCACCATCCGTACTGCGACTAACCTCCGCTGACGCGTTACCAACCGTCGTGTACTGGTTTGCCACAAAAATACCAGCACAACTGGTCGGTTGTGCCCGTCCCAAACTGTGAACCCAGTTATCCGTGCTACCCTGCTCCACCAGCAGCTTCAAGTTGATACATCGTTGTAATGCAGTGAAAATCTCTTTTGTTACCAGATTATTGTCAAAAGTGTAAAATGTTACGGGCTGTGATGTTGGCGGACGGAGCAGTCCTGTCACCAATATCGCAGAGTCTCTTCAGAAACTGCAGAGGCAAGTCCATGTGTGGTATAACCAGCTTTGTCAGTTTGGACTACGACTGAGTGTAGCAAGAAATGAATGACTGGTAACAGTTGCCACTTCTGCAACACTCTGTATCATGCATCGAATCTAAAGAAGGTGAATTAACCGATGTGGGATGTGATAAGGAAATGCCAATTGTGCTTCAACGACATAATATGAAAGACTGTTTCTGCCCTCTACTTCTGAAAAGAATTGACTATTGTGCAATACCAGTGGCAAAATAAAATTAAAGTAAATAAAATGAAAAAGGGAACTAACGAAAATTAGAAAGACTGAAATACACGGACATGGGATTACATATTGAGAACATTAACTATACTCTCGGTGATGAAATTACAGAATATAATGATGATGAAGACACAACACCCAGTCATCTCGAGGCAGGTGAAAATCTCTGACCCCTCCGGGAATCGAACATGGGACCACGTGCTCGGGAAGCGAGAACGCTACCGCAAGAGCACGAGCTCCTGTGTTTTTAAGAATCACGATGCCGTGCACGCACTACAGCAACTACAGCCGTTATGAAACAAAGGTTATGCACTCGCAGTCGCGAATACGAACAACCATCAGCTGTGTAAGGGAATAACGACAGTCAAAATACGTGCCGGACCGGGACCCGAAACAGGATCTCCCGCTTTACGGGAGAGCATTTCAACTGAAAGTCGTCGTGTATCGGCGGATAAATACAATATTGCACCGCCTGTGTTAAGAAGAACGATGTCATGTTCCTTTGGACACGTGTGCATGCATGTTAAGAAGGCCAATTGGAGGGATGAGAAAGTGGAGAAGGTGGAAAATGACTAGAAAGCTCGAGGGGAAAGAAAAAAAAACAAATCTGGAGATATTACTGTAATTAGAGGACAGGAGGCCAAATAGACAACAAAGAGAAACAGGAAAGTTAGGTTTTTAGGTCATTTCTATGAGCATAAACATATTTGACAAGGCGTTAGGCAAGAAGCCAAGAGAACTCCCGAAAAAATAAATAAATGGTGGAGATCAATATAAGATCTAGAACTGATATTCAGAGAGAAACATCTGATGGAGTAGGTGTCTTCGTTTAGAAAATGCATAAATGACAACCAGACTCCTCTGTGCTGAGGAATGGCGTATGTTCCTGCGCACGTCTAGACACCAGAACCTCCTGATGATGTCGTCAAACTTTGTATTATCTGAAAACGAATGGCAGGAGACGATGTGATCGATCTAAGCATAGCTTGCAGGCTATAGGAAAACGGGTTCTCCCAAGATCGGAAGAAGTAGACCCATAAGTGGCTGGAAACCGCTTCGGTCCAGGCGAAGAAGTCAGTTCTTGAATGGCACCAACTGAACTGAGCTGCGAACTCGTGCGTGAGGCAGTGGGGGGTGTCACAGATGCACGCGGCGCCTTGTGGCTTCCCAGAGCGCCGGAAAGCGCCAGGTTGTACTCTAGATCACGCAGGCGTGTATTCCAGCGTTTAGGCGTGTCGTGTCGTCGGGTGTCACGGCATTGAACGGAGGGCGTGGCCGTGCGTCGTATCGAGCGCCCCAGTTCGCAGCGCCAGACCGGCAGGGGAACCCCCAACCCCCCACCCTGACCCCGCTCTGTGCGTTTCGCAGCAAGCGAGCACCGCACCGGGATTACACGTGCAGGCGTGATTTTAGGCCTACTCAGTCGCCGCCCCGCCTAGCTTCTCGGGTGCAACCCGGCCCACATTTCCGTGTACATCAACAGATCATTGTGCATTACAGAATACTTGATTAAATTTGTGCTTTGGAGGTATACACTGTGTGAAATTTAGCACGCACAGCTAAAGGTACAATGGATCTAGTCGAACCGAGCATGAACTACGGATATGGATACATCATCATACCATTCTGTTTCAACTCTTTCCCAGACTTTCTCAATCCTAGTGGCTGGCGAGCCCGCCTCTAGGTAACCCGTGACCACATATTTTCAACAGGTGAGAGATATTGAAAGCCAGCTGTCCAGGGTAAGTCTAATACCCTCTGTAACAAGAGGTAGGTGAGGAGAGCAACATGCGCAACTGCGTTATCTTGCTGAAAGATAAAGCCACGGAGACCTCTAAGATAAGGCGCAGCCACTGGGCTCAACACGTCGGAAGTATAAAGGCTGCTTTCCAATAACTTTATCTTTAAACTGTTCCACTGGTCCGTGTTTGCATAAAAAACAACAATATCGGATTGTGAGTCCACCTTGTTGCAAAACAAGTTGCTGAACTAGTTTGGGAATGAAGAAATAAGAAAAGTGGGATTGTGGGTCCGCCTTGATGCAAAAACATAGTGCTGCTTTCAAAATTACCAGCTGAGCCAACTATAGGTGATCGTGTAGCTGTAGTGTGTGTGGACAGGAAAAAAAGAGACTGGTTAAAATCGATACCAGTATTTTAGTTCTGAATAATCGATATTTTTTGTTATTTGTTCAGTCTGGGTTGTAACATATTTTTATGTTTTACTGATTGCCGGGTGTAAAACCGATGCATGAATTTTCCATAGCAGTGGTACAATTTATGGTTTTTAACTAAAACTAAAAAAAAACGAGTTTAGTAGGAAGTTCTTAAAGACTGGTATCGTCTTTGAATTCTATAGATAAATGCAGTCAACTTGCAGATCAACACATTATAGAACGAGTATTTTCGAACAGACAGGACAGTAAATATTCACAGACGGATTAATTAATTTATTGAAATTTTAACTACTGTCATGTAATTGTCCGTAGTAAATACTATATTTCGCCTACCACCTAAATTCATTTAAATTTTTCGTAAGAGCATTAAAAATTAATTACATTCAAATTCCCATTAAAAAGTAAAGATATGTATTTGAATAAAAGGTTTTCATCCGAAATGATTGATGAAAAAACGCTATAAATTTTACACAAAAGCCTGTCATTTCTACGAAATAACAAAAGAGAAGGGAAACAACGACAACAAATTTCCTTTAAAAACTTAACAGTTCATTCATAGTTTATAATAAAACTAGAGTGTGCTGATCTGCTGCTTGTGTCTACGTAATGCGCCTCTCTCTGATTGTAGCCCTAGAGAACGCACAATTTACTACGAAAAACTGAGTTCTCCAATCTCAGTTTTCACCCTTTAACACTAACTGTTTAACACTGACTAATTCCCAAATATTGGTATGATCCTAGAATACAAGATTTTTGAGCAAAGATTCTATTTTTTTTAAATCAGTAGGAGAATACACGTACTTTTTTTTTTGTAGTATTCAACCCCTCGTTACTTTTCGAGAAAAGGAGGGAACGGTGGATGGACTACGCTTTCTTTTAAATCTCAGGGAGTCTCAGAACTTTTCAATCTTTGTTCGATGTGTACGTTATTGCCCGAAAAAAAAGCATTAAAAAAACGAGAATAACTTATTTCAGAAATCTGTTATTTTGACTGGCTTCAACTGTCAGCTTAAATTGGCAATGAAAACATTGGTATAACCGAAAACCGGTTGTTTAAGCGTTCCGGTAATCCGTAACGGCCATCCCTATTTTGTACCCAAAGGCAGGCCATACCACCACACCAGGTGCTGGACCGGTATGATAACAATACAGTCTGGCGACGTTTGTTTTCCTCGGAGCCTCAACAAGTCCATCTCGATGCTGTAAGGAGGCCAGGGTGCCGCCCCTGCGGCCATTGTTGTTGGGCGTCCTACTGTCGGCATGCCTTTCTCTCCTGTCGCGTTAAGAGAAGCCGCAACAATGTCCTCGCGCTGGCAGTCCGTGGAGCTCCAAACGTCGTAGTACTGCCCCTATGGATACTTGTCTGACTTGAGACAAGCCTACAAGGGTAGGTGACGTGGCTATGCAATCGTGTATCACTAAGTGAACTATACGTCTGTGGTATCGGGTGCTAGTCACGTAGGGCCAGCCACTCGTTTGATTTCGATCCACGCGAGCGGGAAACTTATAGAACGAAAAACCTCAGTCTCCTGCTTCTTACACAATGCAAAACACCATATTCTCTCAAACGAACAACCAATATCCAAATGAGATTTTCGAATGAGAAAACCACTGCGTAATCTTTCCTTAACGTACTAAATCTACATGGCGCTACTTGTATATACTTCGGATGGTTAACTGAAATGCTGGTCATTTTATCAATTGTGAAGCTGTATTATACTAGCAAAGTTTTCCTGCAACAACTGTAAGTATTGTCTTTACTTTTCCCACAATCGTATATGAGCTGTAGTTGTACAAACTCTGTTTCACTTAGATTCTTTTGGATAGTGTTGTTGGTATGGCCAAGTCGTCTGTGGAAGATGTGTTGCGGTAACGCGTTTAAGAAGGGATTAGTTGAGTGGTGTGAGGGAGGGGAGGTGTGGTTGAAACAGCGACTAGCAATTAATCTTGCAGCGCAAGCAACCCATCTTTAACTACGTAATGATTTCGAACAACGTCTGGCTAATTATACAGGGCTATTCAGCTTCCCCTGCCGATTCGTTTTATGCAACCCGCACTACGTCTTTATAAGGAACGGTATCCAGACAGGCAACAGCCACGTAACGGATGATAAGCTCCGTCTCAGAACTTTGGGCGACTGAACAAAGGGAATCATACGGTAAAAACAATACGAGGGACGATTGGCGATGAGTTAAGGGTTTTCTTTGGACCAAGACATGCTGCCATACTTGTCCAAGTGTCTCCAGTGTTTCTTTGTGTAATTAGGGGTGTAGTCACACATGTTTTGAATGTCTCCATAAGTTAATTACGTTTATAGTACTTACGCTTTCTTAAATGATTCAGAAACGTTGCCTTATAAAGTTTGTTAAACTATCGGAAACAACGAAATTAACAGGACATATAAAAATGGGAAGTGTGGAAGTAACAACTTTTCAGTAGATAACGAACCACTTACGAAAGATTAAGCACTATGGATGGAATAACGTACAGACATCCAAAACTACACCGCTGTCTGGATACCGTTCCTGATACGGATCTACGTCTGCACAAACGAAATGGCTAGCGGCAGCTGAATAACCCTGAATGTCGACAGGTACCATACGTCTCGGAAATGCTTCAACGGGTCCTAGAATTACAATAAGCACACACGTTGCTGATAAGAACACAGGGAAAACATTTCTTGGAACAGTACAAAAGACTGACTTGGGTAAAAATCTTACTGACAGCGTATTTATCTCGATGCCAGTGTTAATTGTATGCCGTGTCATAAACTCCGACTAATATCGTTCTACGCCTTAACCACCAATAAACGTACAATGCATTCATGGAGCAGTAAGACTTGCAGATAAGTAGGTGGCGCTCGGCTGGTGGGGATTCCCAGAAACCGGCTGAGGAATGCGCACGCGCAGTTGAGGAAGGGTGATGCGCGCGCATTACGTGCGCACTGATTCACCTTACACGTGAGGCAACCGGAATCGTGCCACGGCTGCTATCTGCGCCTTGACGCCAGCACCACGATTTAACGCCGTGATAAGCGCACATTTCTCCGGCTGGTAACAAACCCAAATACGGACTCCCATAACCGACTGGGAAAGACACAAGTACGCATGTACTTGTATCTTTTCCTCCCTACGCGGCGCGCACACGTAATGTCATAAATTTATCAGAAACTGTATTAGAGAGGAAATATTTAATCAGGTGAACATCCGCAACTGAAGAACATATTTATAGAATAAAAATCCACTTCATTTGCCAGTAATTTTCTCGATTTATTCCACGACTGGTTTCGAAGTTTAAAGTTATGTTTGCTGGTCCTATGCTTCCATGTGTGTATTTGATGTGGGTGTGATCCCCCATAGCTGACTATCACGACTGCCACACATTTATGTTCCCACAATTATTTAGTGGCACTGAAGATGAAGCTTCGAAACAACAAGTCGTGAAATAAACTATGAAAATTACTGGCAACTGAGGCGGTTTTCTTATTCTATAAATGTGTTGGAGAGGGCGTAGTCTGATGAACAAAGACACACGTAAACTGTTTAACTATTCTTTTTACTCAATTGCGCCTCCCAAACTTTTGCAACATTAGTCACACATTCAGTCTGACTACGAAAATAAAAAGCGATCTCATTTTATCTTCCGGCGTTGTGCCGCTTTGGCTGACACGTACTGAATAAATGAATTACTACGATATGATCAACAGCATATTCACCCTCTGGCCTACTGTAGAACGCAAAATCAACGTTTTGGAACAGAAAGGACGTAGCTTCATTCTGAGGGAGTTTAAACTTAGAGTTACTATGCTGTGGTTTAAAAAAGACCGTTCGTCTGCCTATGAATGATGTAGCTCCAGTCGTTAGTTCTCTTGTTACTCGTGTGATGCTGCTGCCTAGCTACTACTTTGTTGCAAAAATGAGGTGTATCCTCTTTGGTGCGGTGTTAGGAACAGCAGAGTTTTCAACAATATCTTACGTTTCTGGCTCTAATAAACGTAAGGGTGTATATTTCAGATATAAGAACGAGTTCGGAAGAATAAAGTTCCCTGGATCCACCGATTTATACGATCCCGCTGGTGGGAAGAAATCATTTAGGAGTTGGTACAAACTGCAGTCGCATTCGGTATACGGAAAAAAAAAAAAAAAAAATGTTTGGAAGCCAGAAATGGGAAAGATAAATTACGGTACGTTACTGACCGTGGTTGTAAGTGTGAATACCAATTTTTCGGTAAAGTTCGCGATCATGAAATAGTGTGCCTACTAGAGTCTTTTAATAAAATGGGTGAAAAGCGAGGACAACGTTTATATAGGGTGCCTCATTGGCTACATATACACAGTTTGCCAGTTGAGCGAGACGTGATGAAGATGATAAATAAAAATGGAACAAGAAGGCGAAAACTGGAGCTGCCAAAGGGGCTGCCTACCTTAATCCTCTGCGCGGAACACCAGCCTATGGGCCGATACAGTTTCGAATTTGGGCCGTAGAGTACGCTGGGCGACGCCGTCCTCACCCCTCCACTACAGGAGTTGCAGTGCACCTTTGGACAGCACGTAGGCTCCATCAGCGTACGGATCTTTGAACCACGTCGTCGATCAGTTCCACTTTTCCGGCACCTACTGGTTGTCCTGGACTAGTGTTCCACATAGGGTATATTGCTTACCGGTGTGACAGACCGTTGTTCCTCTATATGTGTATTATTCACCCGGTCGCAGACATCAGTCTTCCCTTTATCGTGGAGCGGTCTATGAGTCCGATGTTCCTCTTTACGTACCTTTTTCATGTTTGTTTTATTCATGATCAGTTGTTCTATCAATTTCATAGAATTTATATCATCTGTTTCAGATTGGCAGACATGAGCGGAGCACCCAGAAACGTATCTGCGCGGACCAGCAAAATTGTGGAACTTGATTTATCTGAAGACTCTTACGTTCCATGGAAATGACAACACAGCTGTGACAGTGAATTCTCGCGTGATGAAGACCAGCCCTCAACTACATTGGGGGTAGACGAGGTGGGATCGCCTACCGACCAAGAGGGCCACAAAGGGATAGACAGTGGCATTCCACCAAGCGGTGATTTTAGGGGGAAGGAATCTTATTTGCGAAAAACACCCCGTCCATCCCACGAACAGCCACTCCAGCAAAAAAAATTATAAAAATTAAAACGTTCACACTCAAAGGCCCCGCGAAAAATTTACATCATCCCAGCCCTGAAGGCGTTTGGAGACTCCTTTTTACTCCTGATATTCTCGATGACTTTGTGACATGGACTAATACGAAACAGAATTCATTGAAGAAGAACACTAAACTGAGTAACATCTTACTTCGCCCGACTACAAATCGACTGGAGAGTCGGTATCATAGCTTTCTCCCCACAGAGCCCACATGCAAGCCAATATACTGCACTGTGATGTCCGAAAAACTTATCAATATCTTTGTCAGAGCATGACTAATACCCGCCGAAGCAGGGAAGGGAAGGATCCGGCAGCTGCGATTTCTCAGGTGTTCAATAGGTTAATAAAAAAAACTGCCAGCCATTTAGCGAAATCGGAGCCTTTGCTTGTCTCGACAAGACACTTATGCTGGGGAAGATGCAAATTTAGGGTGTATATGTGTAACAAACTAGCTAAACGGCATAAAATTAGTTTGTCCGGTTGACGCTCGAAATTTTTACCTTTCAAATGCCCACATTTATGTCCGAAAAGATAGTGACTCTCGGAGCTGAAAAAGCCGAATCAATCAGTGGTACAATTAGGCAAGCCTTTGTATGGAACCATAACGATCATCACTGTAGATAATCGGTTTAATGAGTATGACACTGGCAAAATATTTGTGAGGCAAGTCTACGACAGTCGCAGGGACTGCTGAGTCTTCTTGCATGGATTCACAGAAGAATTCACACTTTTATCGCGTGTGCCAAAAAAATTGAAGCATCTGATTCACCTTTATCAATGCCCCACGACGTATACGTGGAGAATGATGATGATTAAGTCCCACACTCCGTAACAGAGCGTAGGGGACGATGCGGGAGACCCGCACCACCTTACTAGGCGAGGTTCTAGTGGAGGTGGTTTGCCATTGCCTTTCTCCGACGAGGAGAACAACAAGCCGGAAATCATTTCATTTTATAATTGTACGAAATCTGAAGTAAACACGTTGGATGTGGAGTGTAACGTGTAGACTGCCCACTGGAAAACCAGGAGCTGGGCTCTGCAATTTATCATTTGATATCCATTAGCCGCAGCAACGGCTAAGTCATCTACAAAAGATATGACTGATCTGTGCAAAAACCGTAATATAAAAAGAAACAGAAAAAACAATAACTACGGAAAAACATACAAAATATACAAACAACTTAGACGAAGAATTCATGTCACACGAACACACGGGACAAATGAATGTTTGAATTATGATTTTGACACACATTGCTTGCGTATTTTCATTGAGACTAATGTTTCATTTAAAAACCTGGTAACTGACATTATTTTAAAGCGTGCAAATGGCTAACAGAATTATACTAGTCCGAGGGGACTGGTGTTCCGCTTGACTGATTAAAAGATGTTCCGTGCAGAGGGTTGATGTCGAATCAAGTAATGTCTCTCACAGCACATATCACTATGGAGAGGGCCAAGATTTAATACGGTACTCTGGCACACAGCCTGGTTATCCATTCGAAAGCGTTCCAGCTCTCTAAGATGAAACACGGGCAAAGATAATTTCTTCCACCACCGCGGTAACAACTGGCGCGTAGTGCCACCACCTGGCTACTGTGCGTTGTTGTTACCAGCGTCGTGGGCCGGTCTACTGCCAGATCGCCTTAACGCAAGTTAGTTCAGTTTCTGAATAAGACGTATTAGAAGACTAAAACGCTTCAAGGAAGCGGTATGTCCATCCTTACCGGAAGCACGCCGCATCCCATCCTTGTGTAAAGGCGGCACAGCCATTTCGCCATCTGCCCGTCTCAAGGACATTGTGAGCTTTGCGTCAGCTCGCTCTGTTTCGCATATACTCGCCGAACAATGTATTTATCTAAATACATGGTAATCCATAATGGCGAACTCAACTTCATGTTTTTATTCTTCACGAAAACTACGTCATAGGTGGGTTGTGTAACTTACATTTCATTACACTATCATTCAAGTTCACAGTTGCTCTATCTATCGCGATCCCTTTTTAGGTGGCAGAAATAACATCCACAACGTACGAAAAAAATCTCGCGTGCTTCAGTTCACGATAGCCGTGACAATTTCCATTAACCCACCGTTGTTGATAGGTACGAAAAATTCCTTTACGAACCGCCCCGCCCCCCCTCCAAAAAAATTATTGAATGTAATATCAGGGCCAGTGCAGAAGGATGGAGTCTTCTTTCTGTATATCAGTTTCATCAAAATATTCATTCCGTCGACGAATATTGTCTCTCTTTGGCTATGGGATGTTAATAAAGAAATGCGCTCTCCACCACTGTTACTAACTCGATTTTACAGAACACTCAGAAATTCAAAAAATCTTGTATGCGCATAGTAGCCATCTTCCTCACGAATATGCTGTGCAGTAAAACCATTCCAGCGCTTGGTGGTGGGAATTTAGTGAACACACTACCGATGGTAAGTAAATTTCAGCAACGCCCTATCGCTCTCACTCAAAAACTTCATTAGCGCTCTAGTGGAGTCATTTGACAACTGTACGGCGCCCACTTCCAATAATACCTCGTTCATTGAATAGGTTGTATCGAACGAGAATTTGCACCGAACGAAAATCTGCATCAGGCCCCGATTCTAACTCTGAAATTCAACTAATCGGGAGCAGCTGGCTTAACCAATAAGCGATCCGAACATGCCTCTGGGTCTTACCCAAACATCCACTTAAGTTCCCCCAGCTTACTCCGTAACATGTTAAAAAATCAGAGAAAGGAAGAAAAAAGGAAAGAAGATTAGGGTTTAACGGTTCGTCGACATCTAGATCACATGAACGAAGCAAAAGAGTGGATTGGTGAAACGAATGGGGAAGGAAATTGCGCATGTCGTCCTTACAGGGGATAATACGAGCGTTTACTTTAAGATATTCAAAAAATCCACGGAAAGCGTACATCCGCATGGCTGGATGGCTCAAACACCATCCTACTGGCTCAGTAAAGTAGCAATAAGAGTTTCCATCTTTCGCAACAACAACGAATATGACACAGGATCAGGCTTACGTTGCCTTAACTGGTTAAGGTGACTGTCTGCAATACGCAGGGAATGTAGGTTCGCATTCCGGTTTGGCAAAAACATTTAAATTGTCACTGCATATTTATTGCACTGTAATTTCAGCATATAGATTTCATCGACGTTATTACATTTCAATGCTGTAATCACCAGTGAGTCCATTAAACACTATTTAAGAGAATTTAATTCAACTGGAATAGGTAGTTCATTCACATTCGATTTAAGGTTAAAGTAGTGTAACCTTCTGAAAGTAACACAACCCTTTCATTTTTATAATATGTACAGCAAAGGCGCTGGCAACTGTTGTTTGTTTACCTGACGAACTTAAAAGTTTTCTTCTACTCTACCAGCTGACAACTCTCCTTCACAAAATCATGGCCACGAGCACTAAGTGGAATTATTCAAAGTAAATGAGTGGTTCAGGGGCGGGATTTGCATTTAGGAGTGCGAGGGTTCAAATCACCAGCCGATCAACAAGATTTTAGTCTTATCTGATTACCCATAAATCACATCAGGCGAACGCTGGGGTGGTTAGGACACGGTCGATTCTCCAGTTGAAAATCGAACGTTGTCTGAAAGAAGGTGATAAACAACAACGTAAGTCTACGTGCGGTTTATGCTTTTCAAGAATCGCTTCTTTGGTCCCTTTTTTACTGACGGTTATCTAATAGCAACAAGTATCTATTTTTCTAACAGGTATGCCGCCATAATTATTGGAAGACATCCCAGAGGACACAAGGCACATGTCTCATCAACAAGACGGATGTTCCCTTCATTCCACACGCGCACACACACACACACACACACACACACACACACACACACACACACACAATTACAGATATTCTTAACAAAACAGTAGGAGAAAAACATTCAGGGGTCAAGTTCGGTTTTGGAGGGCAGGGAGGGGGGCCTTTTTACTGTATCCTCTCCCCCTTCCTACATAACTGTAACTTGGCGTCATGCATTCTATTACATTACTATGACTCTAACAATACTAATATAATAAAAGTTGTAACATAATAATTACAATAAAAAACTACCGAACAATGAAATCTTGACTATCAACAGAGAAATGTCCCCAAGGTATGCGTTGAACAAGGCTGGACTAAAAATTTCTTTTGGAAAAAAAGTTCACTTGCACTAAACTTAACTTTTAAATATTAAACAAGAAGTACAGGCAGATCAAGAGGGTCCGCCGGTAGGAGTGGCCGAGCGGTTCTACGTGCTTCAGTCTGGAACCGCGTGACCGCTACGGTCGCAGGTTCGAATCCTGCCTCGGTCATGGATGTGTGTGATGTCCTGAGGTTAGTTAGGTTTAAGTAGTTCTAAGTCTAGGGGACTCATGACCTCAGATGTAAAGTCCCACAGTGCTCAGAGCCAAGATGGTCCGTTACTTCAAGTATTTACGGTGAGATCATAGAACCAACAAGGGTACAAAAGAATGGGCACAGTTCGATTACTGAAACTCTAAGAGAATGTACAGAAGAAACATGATATTTACAACAAGTGGTGCATGTTCATTCTCCACATATACAAACATTAGACACTACAGCACGGTGATCAAACCTGAAGCTCTATACGCAAGAGAAAATTCCCAACAAGAAAGGTTATCCGGAAAACAAGGAACAATGAAGGATTACGAAGAAAATTGTTGCCCCAGAAAAAAAGAGGGCGGATACAGTGTCTTAAAGTAACAGAAATTATCAAACTTGGCAGCAAACATTAAGAAACGAAGACTGAAATTTTATGGACACATTTCGATTCCACAGGAAAAAGCGTACAGTTTCATTATAAAAAAACACAATCGGCGTCATAATTCGGAAACCTATAAATGTTATTATTATTATTATTATTATTATTTCTCGTTCCGGTTTCAGACGTTATGTCTAGTTAAAAATGGAAAGTGACGCGGACCTTGATCAAGCGTCACATCCTATTAACTGTACGGTATGTGTTATATTGCATTCAGGAACTTTCGGGTAATTGAACATGTATCAATAATTACGGATTTCTGTAGTTGTATATACAAGTTTGGATGTAGCTGTATTGCATTGATGTACTGGTGGATATTGTGTGGTACGACTCCTGTAGTTGATAGTATAATTGGTATAATGTCAACTTTATCCTGATGCCACATGTCCTTGACTTCCTCAGCCAGTTGGATGTATTTTTCAATTTTTTCTCCTGTTTTCTTTTGTATGTTGTATTGGGTATGGATATTTCGATTAGTTGTGTTAATTTCTTCTTTTTATTGGTGAGTATGATGTCAGGTTTGTTATGTGGTGGTGTTTTATCTGTTATAATGGTTCTGTTCCAGTATAATTTGTATTCATCATTCTCCAGTACTATTTGTGGTGCATACTTGTATGTGGGAACGTGTTTTTTTATAAGTTTATGTTGTAAGGCAAGCTGTTGATGTATTATTTTTGCTACATTGTCATGTCTTCTGGGGTATTCTGTATTTGCTAGTAATGTACATCCGCTTGTGATATGATCTACTGTTTCTATTTGTTGTTTGCAAAGTCTGCATTTATCTGTTGTGGTATTGGGATCTTTAATAATATGCTTGCTGTAATATCTGGTGTTTATTGTTTGATCCTGTATTGCAATCATGAATCCTTCCGTCTCACTGTATATATTGCCTTTTCTTAGCCATGTGTTGGATGCGTCTTGATCGATGTGTGACTGTGTTAGATGATACGGGTGCTTGTCATGTAGTGTTTTCTTTTTTCCAATTTACTTTCTTCGTTTCTGTTGATGTTATGTGATCTAAAGGGTTGTAGAAGTGGTTATGAAATTGCAGTGGTGTAGCCGATGTATTTATATGAGTGATTGCTTTGTGTATTTTGCTAGTTTCTGCTCGTTCTAGAAAGAATTTTCTTCAATTGTCTACCTGTCCATAATGTAGGTTTTTTTTTTCAATAAATCCCCTTCCTCCTTCCTTTCTGCTTAATGTGAATCTTTCTGTTGCCGAATGTATGTGCTGTATCCTATATTTGTGGCATTGTGATCGTGTAAGTGTATCGAGTGCTTCTAGGTCTGTGTTACTACATTTCACTACTCCAAATGAGTAGGTCAATATTGGTATAGCATAAGTATTTATAGCTTTTGTCTTGTTTCTTGCTGTCAATTCTGTTTTCAGTATTTTTGTTAGTTTTTGTCTATATTTTTCTTTTAGTTCTTCTTTAATATTTGTATTATCTATTCCTATTTTTTGTCTGTATCCTAGATATTTATAGGCATCTGTTTTTTCCATCGCTTCTATGCAGTCGCTGTGGTTATCCAATATGTAATCTTCTTGTTTAGTGTGTGTTCCCTTGACTATGCTATTTTTCTTACATTTGTCTGTTCCAAAAGCCATATTTATATCATTGCTGAATACTTCTGTTATCTTTAGTAATTGGTTGAGTTGTTGATTTGTTGCTGCGAGTAGTTTTAGATCATCCATGTATAGCAAATGTGTGATTTTGTGTGGGTATGTTCCAGTGATATTGTATCCATAATTTGTATTATTTAGCATGTTGGATAGTGGGTTCAGAGCAAGGCAGAACTAGAAAGGACTTAATGAATCTCCTTGGCATATTCCACGCTTAATCTGTATTGGTTGTGATGTGATATTATTTGAATTTGTTTGGATATTAAGCGTGGTTTTCCAATTTTTCATTACTATGTTTAAGAACTGTATCAATTTAGGATCTACTTTGCATATTTCCAATATTTGTAGTAACCATGAGTGGGGTACACTATCAAAAGCTTTTTGGTAATCAATGTATGCGTAGTGTAGCGACCTTTATTTAGTTTTAGCTTGATATGTCACCTCTGAATCTACTATCAGTTGCTCTTTTACATCCTCGTGCTCCTTTGCAACAGACTTTTTGTTCTTCATTTATAATTTTGTTCTGTGTTGTATGTGTCATTAATTTCTGTGTAATGACTGAAGTTAATATTTTGTATATTGTTGGTAGGCATGTTATGGGGCGATATTTAGCTGGGTTTGCTGGGTCTGCTTGATCTTTAGGTTTCAGATAAGTTATTCCTTGTGTAAGTGTATCAGGGAATGTGTATGGGTCTGCAATGTAACTGTTAAATAATTTAGTTAGATATGAATGTGTTGAGGTGACCTTCTTTAGCCAGAAATCTGATATTTTATCTTTTCCAGGGGCTTTCCAATTGTGAGTGGAATTAATAGCTTGGGTGACTTCATGTTGCAAAATTATCACTTCAGGCATTTGTGGTATCATCTTGTATGTGTCTGTTTCTGCTTGTATCCACCGTGCATGCCTGTTATGTTGTACCGGGTTTGACCATATGTTGCTCCAGAAGTGTTCCATGTCTGTTATGTTTGGTGGATTGTCTATTTTAATGTGTGTGTTATCTATTGTCTGGTAAAATTTCTTTTGGCTTGTGTTGAATGTTTGGTTTTGTTTCCTCCTATTTTCACTTTTTTGTATCTCATACGTCGTTTGGCCAATGCTTGTAATTTCTGCTTATTATTATTATTATTTCTTTCTTTACTTTCTCAGACGTTAAGTCTGGTTGAGAATGGAAAGTGATTATTATTATTATTATTATATCATCTTCTTTACTTTCTCAGACGTTAAGTCTGGTTAAGAATGGAGTGACGCGGACCTTTATCAAGCGTCACTTCCTTCTTGCTGTACGGTACATGTTATATTGCATTTAGGAACTTTCGGGTAATTGAACATGTATCAATAATTACGGATTTCTGTAACTGTATATATATGTTTGGATGTAGCTGTATTGCATTGATGTATTGGTGGATATTGTGTGGTATGACTCCTGTAGTTGATAGTATAATTGGTATGATGTCAACTTTATCCTGATGCCACATGTCCTTGACTTCCTCAGCCAGTTGGATGTATTTTTCAATTTTTTCTCCTGTTTTCTTTTGTATATTTGTTGTATTGGGTATGGATATTTCGATTAGTTGTGTTCATTTCTTCTTTTTATTGGTGAGTATGATGTCAGGTTTGTTATGTGGCGTTGTTTTATCTGTTATAATGGTTCTGTTCCAGTACAATTTGTATTCATCATTCTCCAGTACATTTTGTGGTGCATACTTGTATGTAGGAACGTGTTGTTTTATAAGTTTATGTTGTAAGGCAAGCTGTTGATGTATTATTTTTGCGACATTGTCATGTCTTCTGGGGTATTCTGTATTTGCTAGTATTGTACATCCGCTTGTGATGTGATCTACTGTTTCTATTTGTTGTTTACAAAGTCTGCATTGATCTGTTATGGTATTGGGATCTTTAATAATATGCTTGCTGTAATACCTGGTGTTTATTGTTTGATCCTGTATTGCAATCATGAATCCTTCTGTCTCACTGTATATATTGCCTTTTCTTAGCCATGTGTTGGATGCGTCTTGATCGATGTGTGGCTGTGTTAGATGATACGGGTGCTTGCCATGAAGTGTTTTCTTTTTCCAATTTACTTTCTTCGTATCTGTTGATGTTATGTGGTCTAACGGGTTGTAGAGGTGGTTATGAAATTGTAGTGGTGTAGCCGATGTATTTATATGAGTGATTGCTTTGTGTATTTTGCTAGTTTCTGCTCGTTCTATAAAGAATTTTCTTAAATTGTCTACCTGTCCATAATGTAGGTTTTTTATATCGATAAATCCCCTTCCTCCTTCCTTTCTGCTTAATGTGAATCTTTCTGTTGCTGAATGTATGTGATGTATTCTATATTTATGGCATTGTGATCGTGTAAGTGTATTGAGTGCTTCTAGGTCTGTGTTACTCCATTTCACTACTCCAAATGAGTAGGTCAATATTGGTATGGCATAAGTATTTATAGCTTTGGTCTTGTTTCTTGCTGTCAATTCTGTTTTCAGTATTTTTGTTAGTCTTTGTCTATATTTTTCTTTTAGTTCTTCTTTAATATTTGTATTATCTATTCCTATTTTTTGTCTGTATCCTAGATATTTATAGGCATCCGTTTTTTCCATCGCTTCTATGCAGTCGCTGTGGTTATCCAATATGTAATCTTCTTGTTTAGTGTGTTTTCCCTTGACTATGCTATTTTTCTTACATTTGTCTGTTC